>NC_081157.1:17828120-18070620 GCF_012432095.1 Onychostoma macrolepis | reverse complement strand
AATTAATATTATGGCAAAGGTGTTTGCTTTTGAGATGTGTTTGTGATATTTTGAATGCAGTGCTTCATTTTGCAAGAGATGTGAGGCATTTTGCATTTTGTGTGCAATTCTTGTATTTGTGTGTAAAGTTTTGAAGAAAAAAAAAAAAGATGCAAAGTTTTGAAAATGTGTGTAAGTAGTTGAAAAAAACTAATAATAATAAAAACAAATCTGCTGGCTGCTGGACCGACTGATGATCACTAAATAAAACATTTTTAAGGAGGAGGCAGTGTGTTGAAGGAAATCTTGGAATATTAAAGACTGTGCTGCAAAAACTCCCGAATGGGAGCAAAAGGCTTTGGGTAGTTGATGTCATACACATAGAAAGGTTTCAACACCGATCCACAGCTTGTAGTGAGGTCTTCTCTTCCATCGTCTCCTCGCTGAAAGTTCTTGGAATTAGTATCCAGTGTAAAACTTTCTTCATCCACTCCTTCCTCTGTGATAAGATGAAGCAGAAGAAACATGTTACAGATGAACTTGTAAACTAGTTAGAGCTGCTCAATTATAGCAGAAATATCATGAACACAATCATTTTACTCAATATTGAAATCATGATTATTGGTAGGCGTTATGAACAGCATTATAAAGTCTTTCATGAAATTAGTCATTTTAAATATCAGGGAAGTTCCACAATTATCAATACTTGATCAGAAACTAGTTCTAGGTTAACTTGTGTGAGTCAATTTTACCACACTTACATATTTGACTGATTTGGTTGTTAAATTTGGACTTGTAAGGAGGAACAAAAGTACACCGCTGTGAACGAAAGGAAGCTGTGCTGGACAGAATGCAGCAGCAACACACTAATCATTTCACCTCGTTTATCTTTTTTCATAATTGATGGAAGTCATAATTGAAGTTGAAAACCTACACTACCAGTCAAAAGTTTTTGAACAGTAAGATTTAGTTATTTTTTAAAGAAGTCTCTTCTGCTCACCAAGCCTGCAATAAATATTTTTACTATTTAAAATAACTGTTTTCTATTTATTCCATTTAAATATATTTTAAAATGTAATTTTTCCGGTGATCAATGCTGAATTTTCAGCATCATTACTCCAGTCACATGATCCTTCAGATATCATTCTAATATTCTGATTTGCTGCTCAAAAACATTTATTATCATCATTATGCTGAAAACACCCGAGTAGAATTTTTTCAGGTTTTTGATGAATAGATATTTCAATAGATGAATAGATATTGTACAAATATTTGTACAATATTTATGAGCTATTTTTCCGTTTAAAATTAAAGTATTTAACCCCTTTATTTTTGGGTCACACTTGAAACAACTTTTTCTTTTCTTTTTCTAGGAAATATATTTTTGTTCAATATTTTTTATTAATATTTAAAATTGAGGGGACAGTTACTTTTTATTTTATTTTCCAACCCTTTAAAGGAGACATATTGTGCAGAATAAGTGAAGTTTCAGCTCAAAATACCCCACAGGTCATTTATTATATCGTTTTGAAAAAGCCTATTTTGAGTGGCACTAGAAACACACTGTTTTCGTGCATGTCTCTTTAAATGCAAATGAGCTGCTGCTCCCCGCCCCTTTTTTCCAGAATAGAGCTGTGCCTTTACAGCTGGTACCTCAGATACTCTGACAAGAAACATCTGTTTGGTTTTGATTATCATGTATATCGTGCCGAAATCGTGTGTTTTAAACCATATTAGTTTAATCTTCTGGTTTTCTGAGCACACAGGAAGCGGCTGTCACTTGGCGTGTGAGTACTAAACTAAGTTCTCTTTCACGTCTTATTGCTCTTAAACTGTCACATGGTTATGTGAAAAACACATAATTTGCATAAACATCGTTCGTTATGTCTGTGAAGGTAAAGAGTTTTTTTTCTTTCTTTTTGCCAAGATGGTGCTGCGAATGGCTGCCTCGGTTTGGAGCTCTTCACCCTTACGAAAATTAACCATGGTTTTACTATAGTAAAACTGTAGTTAACCATGACTGTAGTACCCGTGGTTTTTTGGTGCGAACCATGGTTTGGTTTAAAAACCATGGTTCAAGTACCACAAATGAACTATGGTTGTAATACCATAGTTTAACCATGGTTTTACTAAAGTACCTCAAATTACATTTAAGCCTAGTTATTCAACAAACATCTACAAAATAAAAACAGAATGACAAGTTACTATTCTATGATACAGGCTTTATTGTAGCAGTTACATCATCTGAAACAAAATATTGTTGTCACATGTCAAAATGATTCAGAACTATGAACTATAACTTTATTTAAAAAATAGTGATAAAGCACTGCAGTGGTAGACATGGCTTTATGCTAATTTACAAAATAAAAATCGCAAATTGTTTCACTGTAATAATGCATTCTCTATAGAAATTAATTACATGTTGTACAAATAAACATGACTTGGTGTTCACACATAACATTATACCGCCGACCTCTTTAACAATATCTTTTGTAGGGCTGCATGCAACTAACAATTTTTTTGGATAACCAATTTATTTGTAGATTTTTTTATTATTAATACTAGTAATTGGATGACAAATAAATAAAATATATACGTAATTTTTTAATTAAAATAATTTTAATCCATTATTTTAAAGAATGTCATTTCACATCCTGCCTATGAAAACAAATAATTAATTTCTCTATGTAGGCTCTGCTGTACATTATAAGCATTAAAGTGTTAAAATACAAACATTACATTCTAAGCCTAAAAACAACAGATTGCTTGTTATTTTGAAACAGAATTTAAAACAATTTAAACAAAAAAACAAAAACAAATGTTAACTTGTAAGAGGTACGAGGAACAAACACAATCATTCGTCTGAACAGAGTAATTATATTGTATTATATTAATGGACAGTTCCAACAATAGTGCCTTTAATGTTACTGCTCTCATAAATATGATTACTTGTGTTATATGTAGGGTTTTAAACCTACACTTAATTTCTAACAAAAAAATATTTGAGAAAAATGTGTATTTTAGTCAGAATTATGAGCGGTCTGTTTGTTTTGATGCACTATTCAAATTCGTTGATGATTATTTTAATTATCGATTAGTTGTTGCAGCCAGGCCTAGTTTTATACAACCTGTAAACACAAGCCCAACACAGGCAGATGTGTGCAGTCCATCGGGTGCATCAAGGTCGCATTAACAACCTTGATTACAATATCAATGAAGGTAAAAAAGGTTCTTTCAATGGAAAAGTTTTACACATACAACAAAATACATTCACAAGAAATGAGAAGTACTTTAAAGAATGTTTAAAATGATATCAACTCACATGAGAAGATTTCAGTCATTTCAAGCCTAAAGCAAGTTGATTTATTCTACATCGAGTCACCTCATGGGGGCCGATGAAGGCCAGATGAATCCTCCACACTTTTACTTGAAGGAAATGCCCCTCTTTTCAAAAACTTTTCATGCTGCATACACGGCAGTAGTGGTCAGTATGAAGTCTATCATATAGTCCAGTAGGTTACAGTCCACCTTTGGTTTGGTTGTCTTGATCTTCACCCCATATGGTCTCAGGACCTAAAAATGAGAAGAATATATACAAAATATTAATAAACAACTTGCTAGAATACTCAGTTGTTATTGGTCAGTTGCACACTCTCATCTACACTCTTAAAAAAAAGGTGACAAAGAACCAAAAAGGGGGTTTCGTGGCGATGCCACAGAGGAACCTTTTTTGGCAGGTTAATGTCAGTACCTCATCATCCACTACTATGCCCTTTTTCATCCCATGGAAACTGCCACTGGTGGTTCAAAGAGTTCCTGCTTTCACAGTCCTTCTGATGAATGGTTGAGGCTGGGTACATAGGATCCTGTAAAAAAAAAAAAAAAATCTGTGTGTATGTGTATATGTATGTATATGTAACGCGGCTGACGAGACGTGAGACATTCGGATCCAAGTGCAAGCATTTATTGATAGGCATGGTCATGAATACAGGCAGGGTCGAGCAATGGCAAACAGGTATGGCAGGGACAAAACAAAGAGCAATCCTAGGGCAAGCAAAGGTCGATGATCGGCGAACAGTGTCCAGAGGGCAAGGCAGAGAGATAATCCAGGGAACACGGGCTAGAAATCAGCAGGGAAAACTATCCAGGGCTTTGTAGAGTAGCTACTACTAGGAGAGCGGTAAACGCATACAATACTCGGCAGAGAGGCAGAGAAAGTCCAAGGCTTATAAAGCGTGTGTGATCAGTATGTGCGTGGGATCAGGTGTGCGTGTGATTAGTGCAATGAGTGATTGGTGACAGCTGTGTGCGTGTGATTGGTGAGATGGCTGATGGGAAATGCAGTCCATGTGATGTGTGGTGTGAAAGTCAATATGATGAGCGAGTGACCTCTGGTGGTGAACGAACAGAAGTGCACACTGGATTCGTGACAGTATATATATGTGCATGTGTGCGTATGTGTATGCATATATATAGTAGAAACTTAACTTCCTGTAAAGCTGCTTTGCAACGATTGTATCGTAAAAAGCGCTATACAAATAAACTTGAATTGAATTGAATTAATTTTAATAGGTTTAGCACAGGTATAATGATGCAAAATGACAAACAACGATAATGGAAAGGTATTTTTAAGCTGAACAGCAGTCGGAATAGAAACAAAATCAAAGCAAGTCAAAGTATTTTGGAAGTTCATGCATCCATCTATTCACTCTCCAAACCAAATCCTGTCTAAGGTCTTGGGGGCTGAAGCCTATCCCACCATCTTGGACCATCAATCCATCCAATTAATGGTATTTAAGCAATATAGTAACAATTATACAGTAACTGTCAAGATTTTGGAAACATTACAGTGTTTTTGGGAAAAAAAATAGTAATATTGCAAAATATAATTACACGTTAAAAAGAACATTTTCAGCATCATTACTCCAGTCTTCAGGGTCACATGATCCTTCAGAAATCATTCTAATATGCTGATTTGCTGCTCAGTAACATTTCTTATTATTAAAACAGTTGAAAACAGTTTTTGCTTCTTAACATTTTTGTGGAAACGGTGATACATTTTTCAGGATTCTTTGATGAATAGAAAGTACAATTAACAACATTTATTAAATGTATTAAACAATTTAGTAAATAAAAATCTTTTCCAACATTATAAATGTTTTCACTGTTACTTCTGATAAATGTAATACACCCTTGATTAATAAAAGTATTAATTTCTTTCTTTTCTTACCACAAATGTTTGAATGGTATTGTTTCCATAAAAATATTAAGCAGCAAAAACTGTATTCAACAAAGGTAGTAATCTGAAATGTTTCTTGAGCAGCAAATCAGCATCTTGGAATGATTTCTGAAGGATCATGTGACACTGAAGACTGGAGTAATGATGCTGAAAATACAGCTTTGATCACAGCAAAAAAATTACATTTTAAAATATATTCACATAAAAAAGTGGTATTTTAAATGATAATATTTTACAATATTTTTGTTCTTACTGTATTTTTAATCAAATAAATACAGTAGTGGTGAGCAGAAGACTTACTTAAAAAACACATTCAAAAAACATTTTAAAAAATCATTGAACAGTAAACTTTTGAACAGTAGTGTCCTGTATGTTTGAGGTTTTACTTACTAGTAACATGGTACATAGCGACTTAGAGATGTTGTCTGAAAGGAGACTGCACTCCTCTGCTGCACGGCCATCAGCATATAATCTAGAAACATAATATGCAATTTATCACAGAGCCAAAGATATTTAGTTTTATTTAAAGGAAGCAAGCTAGAGCAGAAGTGAAAGCAGAAAAGAAAACTGTACATGCACACACACACAAACAATTTCTTAAAATAAAATTATTAACATTCATGTATTTAGGTTTGTGTCACTACCTGTCAAAACCTTCCTTTAATGAACTGTAATATAACAGATGCATGGTGATATAAGAAAATATGTTGTGAAAAAAACGCATATGAATGTGTCGGGTCTCGGGTCTGATCACCTGGGTTTTCTGTCTCTGTGTTCAGGTGTTGTGTACGTGGCCTTGTTTTGACAGCTCGCCATGTGCGCATTTTCAGCGTGATTGTTTCCCCGCCCTCCTTGTTTCTCTGCTTGTTAGCTCATCTTGTTTCACACCGGGTTCTAGTCATCTCATTAGCATTCCCTTTATAGCTCCCTGTGTTACTCTGTCTTTTGTCAGACTGTTTGGTTATTTCCATTGTTCTGACTGTCTCTAGTTTGTATCGTTTACCTGTCCTGTCTTGCTCTGTTCAGGCTCCAGTGCTCGTTGCTGCTAGTTAATTATCCGGTACCTGTCTGTGCGCTCAGATTCCTGTGGGCTCCCTTGGCTTCCGCCATTCCTGGGTCTTTGCAGACTCGTTAGTGGATCGCTCTACCTCTCGCTCGGAATAGCGAACAGCCTTGCCGGCTCCGTCTCCTCTGCCGCTGTTGTGGCTTGCTCCAGCCGCTACCATCCACCCATCTGTGTGTGAAGGAATTCCCACATCCACGCAAGCCGTCTGCGGGAGCGCTCCTCGCCTGTTATTGTTATTATTGTCTGCTCAATAAAGCCTCTGTTACTCCCGCATCTGAATCCAGCCTATTCCCTGACATGAATGCATATTTCTTCTATGCTCACCTGTGTTTTCTGCATTTCTGTCAGCAGCTCCCGTCTGAAATTTTGAAATCTTGGAGCTTCTCTTCCTTAGTAGAAAGATTATATTATCACTCCTGAAACCACAGAACAATTTTAATTTATCAGTATTTGTTTACTATGAAAGATCAAAGCACTTTTGAACTGATGTTAGATTCAGTTAATTCGTGCTTCATGTAAGTGACGTCACCCATTAACAGTAAAGCACATATTTTAGGTTAAACTTAGACAACTTCCAATAAACCATTTACAAAGCTAACAAAACCTCTCATCTACACATAAAGATGTGATTAAAAACCCAAACTTTCATAAATAAGAGCTCAAGCTTCAGAGTCAGCCTAACATACCTCGTCTGAAAACAGATGTTAGCGGACTTTTTCGAAGACTGTAAAACATTTCTGTGAAGTAAATATTCAACAGAAACATGTCAGTTACATGTAAGAAAGTGTCTGGAACAGTTGTATGTGATATTTATGTGATTTTAGGGACTAAACTCACCTGAAAGCAGTGAAAACAGCAGCGAGAGACGGAGATTTACTGTTCGTCAGTTACAGTGTTGCTCACCGTTTCCATGGCAACTCCCGCCGCTAGAGCTGGGAATCGATTCCAAAAAGAATCGATTCCTCGATTCCGAGACGTTGGGAATCGAGAGTCAAGAGGAATCGACTCCTCGTTCAGAGCTTTTTTCAGTTCAACAAAGCTTATCTATGGGAGCCTCTCAAACGGAAGGATGCATCCTATGAAGGCTGCACACATTTAAATTCACGAAAATAAACTGAAAGAAAACGAGTCGGTACTGCATCATCATAATTTGAGGATGCAGCCTTCTGTTTGAGAAGCACCATTCACCTCATGCTCGATAAAAGCGGTAATTACGAGAGTTGTGAGATAAAAGATTATTTTATATATATAAAAGATCTATTTCATTTTTATATTTACCCTTCGCCTCATGCTCGCTAAAAGTGATTAGAAGTTTATTTCGATAGTTTTAATGAACCAGTTAAAAAAAAAATATATATATATATATATATATATATTCAGGGTTATTTTACGGTGGAACTGGCTTATGTTGTCCACAATTTTGAGCGCTGCATGGCAGAATAGATCATGACGTGATTTAGGATCTTATTTCCATTTAAAATTCTATTTTTATTTCTATCAGCCAATGATAATTCTAAAAGAAAACGTCACGAGCATGGATCAGTGGCCGAGAGCGCATCTGATTGACAGATAAACCACGAGCGCTATCATGTTCTGGTTATTTTGTTTCAATGTACAGTTTGTTCATTTTGTCCAAAGCATACAGTCAAAGTAAACTTCATCGTTCAGCTGAACTGTGCACATTTTAGCCACTTCATGTCTTGTTCAGTTTATGCGATAAATGCATGTCCCTGCTGAGCAGTGAGCTATGACTAATTTCACGGGCAAAGGAGACAAAATTACAATTTAAGAATCAATCATAGCTATAGAAATTTATTGTCATTTTTTTTTTTTTTTTTTACAAATAAAGCTTCATATGAAAGTAATATTTATATACAAATAAATATTATGAGAAGGATACTTTCTACGACCTTTATATCCTGCAGTCATGGCGAGATTAGGTTCCTTCGATCAAAAAAAAAAACAAGAATCGAAAAAGAATAGAAAACAACAGAGGAATCGATTCTCGGAATCGACTCCCATCGATTCCAGAACCAGGAATCGAATCGGAATCGATTCCAAAAATTTCGGAATCTTACAGCCCTACCCGCCGCTGAAGCGTTTGAATGAGCGCGCGAGTCCATTTAAACACGTCACAGTCTTGCAGCATTCACAAACCTCTTAAAATCTTTCTTTAAATCGCGAATTTGAAACTCATTTTGTAGTTCTACGACCAATACATTGGTGCAAAATGTATGATAGTGGGATAAATAAAAAATAAAAAAATAAATTATATTTTAAGATTTGTATCACTCAGCCTTTTTATTTTATTTTAAAACATGATTTTTATTCTAAACTTTGCTTTTGCTAAATAAGCATAATACATTTTTTGAGACATGCAAAACAGCGTTAAAATAGGAGTAAAAAGTATAAAAGGACTAATCTGCTGGTGTTTTTTAAATTAAACACTATTTATAACTAAAAATTAATACTTCATTGAGCTTTAATTGAACACAACTAAAAGAAAATGAGTCTGGAATGAGTTCTGGACCAGGCAGCTAGGAACATTTAGCTCACTTGATCTCACTTTCCAGAAAAAAAATATTTACAAAAATGTTGATTGTGAAGAACCATTATATATAGTCTAAAGAACCTTTTGTGCAATGGATAGGTTATTTTGGATATTAAAGGTTCTTCATGGAACCATACACCCTGCCAAATAACCATTTTTTAAGAGTGTATTTTTTGTAATAACTGACAACACATTTGCCAAATTTGATTGTTTCATTTTCAGAAATCATGAGATTAATTATGATTATTTTATTGAGCCCTATTTTTTTTTAAGAGTAAGAAATAACTAAATATGTAGTTGAAAAACCATGGGTTATTTTGTAATGGTTCTACTAAAAATGCTGTGGTAAACCATAGTTTAACTATGGTTACTGTGGTAAAACCATGGTTAATTTTGTAGTTACTATGGTTTTACTGCAAAAACCATAGTTAAACCATGGTTACTACAAAAAAAACATGGTTAATTTTCGTAAGGGCATTACTTTTACTGTTTTTGAATGTTTGTCTCGTTTTAAGTTTCTAGATATTCTAGTCAGAGGAGAAGTCGACGCTAGTTGCTGAAAGTCAGAGTCAGTCTGCTTTGAGTCGACAGATGTAATATATGTATGATTAGACACAGACTCAGATTTTTAGCTTCAGACTTTGATTCTGTCCAGTCCAGGAGATCAAACATGTTTCATATTTCAGCAGATTTTAGAACACTGTCATGTGTCTCCTAGCAACAAGACTCATGTTTCTGTGGCCACGTACACACTGCAGCTAAATTCGGTTGTCAGTTCACCTTTTACTCCTTAATCGCGTTCTGTACACACACAATTCACTAAAATACGGGAGTGACAACCGCATCCTACAACCGCATTAACTCCTGAAAAATACAGGTAGTGACAACCGCATTTACAGAAATTCTACGCAGTGTGTACGGAACCGAACTGAACAACTAGTTTTTAATGACGTATTTGAACGTGCATCAGAAACGTGTCTTCATCTGTATGTGAGATGCAAGAAAATAACAGTGAAAGAAGTCTTAGCTTAGCACACAGGGCTAGCTGCGCTCATGAGCCCTGCGGCAAAGTGTCAGTGTTGCCAGATCTTCATAGAAAAAAAAGACAAGGACAAGCACAAAAAACACTAAAACACCCAAATGCTTTGTTTTATAACACCAAAAAAAAAAAATCATATATCTCATATCCACAACAGACCACTTCATTAACTTCATAAAGTGCCTATCTTTATGAGATAAGATCAAACAACATGCACTGGTAAATATGAGGACATGGCAACACTGCAAGACAGCACTCTCTAAAGCAGCCTCCCGAGCAGAAACACAACGCAGCATGTCTATCAGCGGTAGTTTAGTTAAAATCGACGGACAAAAAGAGTCTTTAGTCAAAAAATGGCACATAACAAATGGCTAAACTTTGATTCACTCCCACAAGACAGAATGTTGCTATGGTTACAAATGTTGTTCCATACACACATGGAACGATAATTTACAGGACTCACTCCCGCGCAGAGGTGTAAAAAGTACTCAAAAATGCTTAGCCATGTTGTCAAACATACCCACATAGCAAGCACACTCGGCCGATTCTGGCTGAAATGCGGTACTGTCGGCTCAGTCACGACGTCGGTGAGAAGATAATGGGCCAGAGCCGCGCCGACTCTACAAAACACTTCTGGCTGACAGACTCTTCTTCTCTGTGGGCCGATCTCGGCTGAGAGCTGTTTTACGCGCGGCAGGTCCACACTCGGTGTAGTTGTGTGTATCTACCTTCAGCCCGAGCTGGTTCAGTCTCCGGCGGCCGCTGCTAGAATGAAAGCCGCCTGAGAGAGAGATTTGGCGGTTAATCCTGAGGAGATCTCGGCGGGCACAGTTCTCAAGAGGAATACTTCAGCTGCAAAAAGGTTAGTTAAGTTATTTAACGATCAATCTAGTGTTGTTTGATATTTAAATGCCACGAAGAGTATAGTTTTTAGATGGTTTCTGTTAGGTTTGCGATGATAATGGCGTCAGAAAAACCGTTCGGTCCGGATATATTGAGTGTTGATGAGTAACGTTAGGCCTAACTGTCAGACGCGGTCTCTTTAGGAAAACAATATGTAATTTTTTTTTAATATGAAAAACCGATGAGCTGTATCCAGTGCACAATAATGTTAGGTAATTATATTTTAATGAGTTAAATTCTATTTTGTTTGCTAGAATTCATTCGATTCGTCTTTTTCAACGAGTGATTGCTATTGAATCAAAGGAGTCGGACCGCGCTGGTGGCGCCATAAACATCTATACGAGTGACTCTCTGATTCTATTCACTTAACCATTCAAATGACTCATTTGTTTGTAAATCAAACTGAGCACGCTGTTGTAGCATTACACCTGCTAAAATAATTCAATATGTGCAATCTGAATTTAATAATAATACTTATTTTGTGGTAACACTGCCGTGTGGGAAGCTCTGACAGAGAAAAACACTATAGATACGTAAGAGAGCCGTAAAATGTAAGTGCATCATCTTTTGTTCTTGAATGGAGGCCTAATCTGTCTGCTGCACTTCAGCAGGTTCCGTTTTTAGAGTGAATGAAAACTTGTGATGTGATTAAAATCATACTTATTTTACTGTGGTGGGGATTATTATGAGCAAACAAACTTAAATAAATGTCAGATTACATATATATAGTGTTCAGATTAAACTTTTATTTTATTTTTTTACAGAAATTCTGAGCTGCTGCATGAACATTCATCAAACATATAAGGTGCGAATTCTGGCTCTGGTCCTAATGATTGTAAAAAGCTGTAATTCTTAAGATTAAATAATTACCTTCCAATATATATTTGTACATATTTCAAGGCTGCAATTTGGAAAAAACCTTCAAGCTAATGCTGCTGAAATGGAGGTCAAGGGGACTGAAGAGGTGGCTCCAGCTGATCAAAAGGGTGGACTTCAGGAGGCAGACACACTCTGTGAGTTTAAAAGACCCATCACTTTAACAGTCCATACACATGACACACTACCATATCTCTATAATTCAAATCTCTTAAAGGATTTGTATGCTGCACCAATTAGGGTAAGCAGCAACACTTCCTACAATATCTAATGTACATGTTAATTTGTAAGAAGAATGACATCATTGCTTATATTAGTTGCTTATATACTGTCTCACCCTTATCCCCAGGTTACGGTATCCAGACCAGACGGTGGACCTGCACCAGGAACGACCACAACACATCCCTGACTGTCAGCGGAGACCATGTCAGCTAGATGACAGATCCCTGTGAAGACCTCACTGATGGCCCCAGCACAGATCCTCAGCAAAGACTACGAGAACCAGACAAGCCCTCTGCACAGACCCTTTTTACCAGCTTCACCTGCTGGCGTGATATTACTTCATGCAGAAGAAGTTGGATGAAATATTCTGAATGATATCAATCCACAATCTGACTTGTGATGCAGCCTGGAATAATCACGCCACGTTCATTCGTTTGGCCAGACGAGACTGTTTCCTGACTGAGCCTGGTCTTGTTTGGGTTTGGGTTCCTTGTCACTGTTGCCTTTTGTCTTGCTTGGTTGAAGACACCTAACATTCAGCAATATTATTGACTTGACTGCACTGACACCATTTGATAAGAACTGAACTGAATTATGACACACAATGTTTTATATATGAAGAGTTTATTTGCAAAAATGGATAACTCCGTTTTTAAATATTTTTAAAAATCATGTTTTTTGTTATCATGTTTTTGTTTTATTGTGTTAGTTAGCTAGTATTTATTAGTTATTCTTTACCTAATCAAAATAACCTGCATGCAGTTTGATTGAGATTAATTGGAATGCACAATGAAAAAACATGATTTTTTTAAATTGTTAAAACGAAGTTATCGGTTTCTGCAAATGAACTCTTCATATATATATATATATATATATATATATATATATATATATATATATATATATATATATATTATGCAGTAAATATAATTTACTTGTTACTTTGTGGTTTAAAAAGTGTGAATGTTTATACTGTAGTGCATTTGTTCATATATATTTAAAGTATTTGGTAATTTTATAATTAAAGCCTTTTTAATGTTTTTAAATGGTTGTATTTGTGTTTCACTGCTGAATTACATTTAGCAGTTTCTGGGCCACATTCGGCCCGGGGACCAAGCCAAGTCTCGGCCAGATCTGGCTTAAAGTGTCTGGGCCAGACCTGGGCCACATAAAATAATAGAAGTCACTCTACAGTATGCGGGCCAGATCTGGGCCACGTCAATAAATAAGAGTCATTTTACAGGGCGTGGGCCGCATCTGGGCCGGAGGAAATTGTTTGAGTCGGTTTTCAGTGTGTGTGCCAGTTTTGGGCCGGGGACCCAGCCAGAACTGGGCCAGAAGTGAAGCAAGGTTGTGGCCCAGAGGTGGGCCAGACAAATTTTGCTATCTGGGTAACAGCGCACTCTGTTAGTGTTACCTGATGTAAACTATGGCAACAGTTTGGATGACAGTTACTGTACTGAAATGCAGAAGGCTGCGCTTCTTATGTATGCCATATATCCATTTCAAAAGTACAAATCTACACATTACTGTATGTGGGATATTGATTGAAAGAAACTGTTTTGAAATGTTTGAATTATTGAGGATATGGTTGATCTCCCAATATTTAGCTGCACCCTTCAGCCATTTTAAGGCCATGATTGACAACATGGTCCACAACAGTGGCCCTTATTTCATCTGATATGCGCCTCTGTCCTTGGCCTCTTCTGCCTCTTCCTGTGTTTTACCTCTGTACCCTTCCACCAAGCAACTTTACTTTTTCACACACAGATAGAGACAAATATACTAGTGTTTGTGTAAAATAATGTGTCATATTTACACTATTGCTTAATATTTCTCAGGCCATATTTTTTATTTTTCAACATTGAGTTCATGTAATTTTAGTGTAATAAAATTCTGACTAAAATTACATCCTCCTCCTCCTCTTCTTCTCTCCTTCTTCTCTCCTTCTCCTCCTACTCCGTTTGAAACTAACATTCAAAGCATTGCTAGAGAAAAAGTGTGTTTATGCAGCTTGACTTTACACACATTCATATGGAGCGTTTTTATGAGCTATTTTCCCATTAAAATTAATTAAACTGAGTCTCTTCATTTTTATGCCACACTTGGTACTAGAAATTATTTTTTGGTTTTTAGTCTTTTTTTTTTTTTTTAGGAAAATCAATGTAATGTATTTTTGTTCAATAATATTGTTTGGTTATTATTTAGAATTTTGAGAATTTTTTATGTTACTATGCAATATATATATATATATATATATATTTTTTCATGAAAATTAATTAAACTCTGAGCCTCTTAATTTTTGGTTCACACTTGCTACTTGAAATTATTTTTTTTTATTTTTAGGAAAATCAATGTAATATATTTTTGTTCAATAATATTTTTTGATTATTACAGTTTTTGCCTATTGCTTACACACTTTTTGCAGAATTTGGCTCATTATGTCAAAAATCTACACTCAAGCCAGTCAGACACAGCACTTGGAGATTACAGTTTTTCTCGATTTCTAACACACAATTCATGAAACAATTCACCATTTTCTCACAACTATAAACACAATCTCAAAACTACACACCAACTTGTGCAAGCTTCAAACTTCCAGGTCAAAATCAAACAGTTTAGTCAAAAACATGTTCTCTTTTGTCAGAATCTAATCTTTGGCCTCAGATGATACACAAACCTGTCACATACTCAGAATACTTTCCTGTCTAGAGAACACTAGTGAGATCTATTCAAAACACTGTTACAAAAACCTCCTTTTGGGAAACAGGAATCCTTTTGCTAGTCAATATCTGTTACAGTATACAACATAAAGAGTTGTGCAGACACAGTAAAATTCAGCAATAAATTTTAAGAAAAGTTTACTTTCATTACATGATTGTAAAGATATCTTACAGTAGATGAAAAGCACTAGAAGAGAAAATTTCAAAAACCAAACAACTGAATATACAGTAAACACACACTGAACTATACTGTCAGTTACTGTGAATGAATAAATAAATCAATTCATTCATTCATTCATTCATTCAGCATCCTCAGCCAAACTGCATTACAGTATTGTTAGTATCCTTATTTGTTATAGTGGTCTTCTGAAAAAAGACTTCTCTGCCTTCCCTGCACAGTCGTCTCTCAGTTCTGCACAAATAGAGTAGATGTAAGGACTACTTGGCTACAAATCAATTCAACAGTAATGAGTTTGAGGATGTGTGCTACAGTATTTACTGTACATAGAATAATGAAAGTTGTCTCATCTGAAGTACTGCTGCTATGTACTGTAATTATATTGTATGTGTCAGTAGTATTGAAACCTTGTAGATGAGCCTGTAAGCTATCTTCCCTCACGGTCAGTCCATGCAGAAGAACATGCTCAACTATAGTGCTTTGTTTTTCATCAGGAACAAACTACCTTTGACCTCAACCCCTTCATTTTCCTCCCCTCCTATTCCTCTTTGTCTCCCTCTACCAGGAATCATTTTCCAAAACACATAATCAGCTGTGCTCCTGTGCTTATCATCCTGAGATTCTGACCTGTGTGTCATCAGTTTTGCTACTTACAGTTTTTTTCAACTGCTTACACACAAAATCTTTACTTGTCGCTCAGTTTCTGAAACCTGACACTCAAACAGCAGAAGCACACACCAAATCTGAAAAACCTTACACTAATTCTCGGCATTTGACTCAGTTTTCAATTTCAGAAAACACTTTTTGCAAAACACAACACAATTCTCTATGTAACACACAACAATCTAACAGAAAGTATCATGAATTCCTTTTTCAAACACAACCATTTAAAATGCCACACTAATTCATCAGTGCTTCACACTAACTTCTCACATGCACAAACACTTATAAATAGACCACAGGTCAAATTATACAGTTTTTCTTGCTTCGTCGCTTTGATGCATTTCTCAGATCAAAAATGAAATTCTCAAAACTACTTTCAAACTCCAAATCATCTAGTCACTTGTGCACATCATAAAAGCAGTTTCTCATTCTTTTGAACAAGTTGTGATTGCTTTAGTACATTCATGCAACCGATTATCTGCGGTTTCCTACATTATCAGTTGCTAATGGCATGTTGCTCAAAAAGTATTATATAGTTCTCTGTGCAAGTCAGACTACTAGTAAAAGTGTAACTGTGAATTCAATCCAGTCTCTTTCAATCAATATCACACATACAGTGGGTACGGAAAGTATTCAGACCCCCTTAAATTTTTCACTCTTTGTTATATTGCAGCCATTTGCTAAAATCATTTAAGTTCTTTTTTTTTCCTCATTAATGTACACAGCACCCCATATTGACAGAAAAACACAGAATTGTTGACATTTTGCAGATTTATTAAAAAGAAAACTGAAATATCACATGGTCCTAAGTATTCAGACCCTTTGCTCAGTATTTGGTAGAGGCACCGTTTTGATCTAATACAGCCATGAGTCTTTTTGGGAAAGATGCAACAAGTTTTTCACACCTGGATTTGGGGATCCTCTGCCATTCCTCCTTGCAGATCCTCTCCAGTTCTGTCAGGTTGGATGGTAAACGTTAGTGGACAGCCATTTTTAGGTCTCTCCAGAGATGCTCAATTGGGTTTAAGTCAGGGCTCTGGCTGGGCCATTCAAGAACAGTCACGGAGTTGTTGTGAAGCCACTCCTTCGTTATTTTAGCTGTGTGCTTAGGGTCATTGTCTTGTTGGAAGGTAAACCTTAGGCCCAGTCTGAGGTCCTGAGCACTCTGGAGAAGGTTTTCCTGTACTTGGCCGCATTCATCTTTCCCTCGATTGCAACCAGTCGTCCTGTCCCTGCAGCTGAAAAACACCCCCACAGCATGATGCCACCATGCTTCACTGTTGGGACTGTATTGGACAGGTGATGAGCAGTGCCTGGTTTTCTCCACACATACCGCTTAGAATTAAGGCCAAAAAGTTATATTTTGGTCTCATCAGACCAGAGAATCTTATTCAGGTGTTGTTTAGCAAACTCCATGCGGGCTTTCATGTGTCTTGCACTGAAGAGAGACTTCCGTCGGGCCACTCTGCCATAAAGCCCCGACTGGTGGAGGGCTGCAGTGATGGTTGACTTTCTACAACTTTCTCCCATCTCCTGACTGCATCTCTGGAGCTCAGCCACAGTGATCTTTGGGTTCTTCTTTCCCTCTCTCACCAAGGCTCTTCTCCCCCGATAGCTCAGTTTGGCCGGACGGCCAGCTCTAGGAAGGGTTCTGGTCGTCCCAAACGTCTTCCATTTAAGGATTATGGAGGCCACTGTGCTGTTAGGAACCTTAAATTTTTTTGTAACCTTGGCCAGATCTGTGCCTTGCCACAATTCTCTCTCTGAGCTCTTCAGGCAGTTCCTTTGACCTCATGATTCTCATTTTCTCTGACATGCACTGTGAGCTGTAAGGTCTTATATAGACAGGTGTGTGGCTTTCCTAATCAAGTCCAATCAGTATAATCAAACACAGCTGGACTCAAATGAAGGTGTAGAACCATCTCAAGGATGATCAGAAGAAATGGACAACACCTGAGTTAAATATATGAGTGTCACGGCAAAGGGTCTGAATACTTGGGACCATGTGATATTTCAGTTTTTCTTTTTTAATAAATCTGCAAAAATGTCAACAATTCTGTGTTTTTCTGTCAATACGGGGTGCTGTGTGTACATTAATGAGGGAAAAAATGAACCTAAATGATTTTAGCAAATGGCTGCAATATAACAAAGAGTGAAAAATTTAAAGGGGTCTGAATACTTTCCGTACCCACTGTACAGTAGTGTAAAATTGTACTTTTGAAATGGATATATGGCATACATAAGAAGCTCAGCCTTCTGCATTTCAGTACAATAACTGTCCTCTAAACTGTTGCCATAGTTTACATTAGGTAATACTAACAGAGTGCAGTGTTATTTTGACAACATGAAACATATATGTTAGACATATAGTCAAACACTAAGCAGTTTGAACAATGAAACAAGGACTTTTTGTTCTGATGGCACTAATATGTTCATTGACATAAATATTTACTTTTGAGAGATGAACTAAAGATTTTGAGTAAGTGACAGGCTTTTGCAGGTAATCCATTGTGTGGTGCTGTTTGCACAAATTGTTTTGAGAAATGCATATTCTTCTTTGCCGGTATTACAGTAAGGATAATTCGAGAAATGCACCAAAGTGACGAAGAAAAACTGTAGGTTTTGAATATTGGATGCAAACAATGTATTTCCTTTCTTTCTTACTGTGTAATACTGTATTCAGAACCACAAATGCTTGCAGTTAAAAAAAAAAAAGGTTTGTTTTCAATATTGCGTTTATACAGGAGCTCTTGAAAGAAGAGCTTTAGGTTTTGAATAACTGTGTGTATATGATATATCCAAAAATATAATATTATGGTGAAAGTGTTTGCAACGTAAGACAAATGTTTGATTTTGAGATGTGTTTGTGATATTTTGAATGCAGTGCTTCATTTTGCAAGAGATGTGAGACATTTTGCATTTTGTGTGTGCAATTATTGGATTTGTGTATAAAGTTTTGAAAAAGAGAGGCAAAGTTTTAAAAATGTGTGTAGCAGCTGAAAAAAACTGTAATGTTCACACATGGATAAACGTGCTGTTTGTGTTCATTCTTTGATGCTTGAGTTAATTATATTGTGTGTTTGAGTTTGCTGAATGAGAACTTGGATTAACCTGTGCAAAATGATGGCGTTTTTGTGTAGAGTTTTGCAGAAAACACTGAGCAAATTGGAACGTGTGCAAACAGATGAAATGTGTTAAAAGTTTTGAGAAACATGTCTTTGTTTTGAGAACTGTATGAATGGTTTGGAAAAATGGGCCAAATAAATCAGTTACAGTGTGTTAGCAATCGAGAAAAACTGTAACAACTCACATCTATGCCAAAATGAAACACTGCAATCAAAATGTAACACTACTTTCTAAAAATGAAATTCTTGCAACAAAACCATACACACAAGCACCATTTGAATTACTCTTTCATATCACCAGCAACACACCGCTGGGCTTCATATAAAACACTGCAGTCTTTGTGTTTCTATTTTTATTGTCATTTTCTCAGACTTCTTCTTCTGTAAAACTCAAAAGTAGAATTTCTGCAGTAATCAAACAAGAGTTTTTACAAAAAACAAACATTCTTACAGAAATAAAGAAAAATAGAATCACAAATCATCAAATTTAGCAACAAAACAAAAGTAAAAAAACAAAACAATTACTGGATAAATTGGTATTGAAAAAAAAAAAAACATATACTTGTTTTGTGTGTGTGTGTACTTGTTTTTCTATTCTGGTGGGGACTTAAACCTGAATACATGGTTTTTCTAGACTCATGGGGACTCGTGTCACGGTGGGGACCTAAATTGAGGTCCACGTGGGCAAACAAGCTAATAAATCACACAGAATTACGTTTTTTTTTTTAATCTAAAAATGCAGAAAGTCTCCTGTAAGGGGTAGGTTTAGGTGTAGGGCAATAGCACATACAGTTTGTACAGTATAAAAACCATTACGCCTATGAATGTCCCCACAAGGATAGCGAAACACGTGTGTGTGTGTGTGCATGTGTGCATGTGTGTGTGTGTGTGCGTGTGTGCATGCGTGTGTGCATGTGCATGTGTATGTGTGGTGGGGGGCTGGGGGTCTTATGGATCTGGCCACAAGACCTCGTCAACATCACAGGCGATGTCCTTGCGGGCTAGGCATCGGGGAAATATCGCCTTGTGTGCCGAATCCACCCTTGGATGGAAAGTATATGATCGGCAATCACACGCCCGCATGACTCTTCTGCAAGCAATGGAAGAGGCATGCGGGCGTGTGATTGCCGATCATATACTTTCCACCGCCACGCAGAAAATAATTCCTCGATTGCATTTAGAAAGGGGCTGTAAGGGGGCAGGTATAAAAGTGTGAAATGGTTATGGTTGTTGTCAACAACTTGTTGAATCAATCTCGGACCAGAGCAGCCCGGTGGAAACTAACATTATCCCAGATGACAACAAACCTGGGCTGCTGTGGTCTGTCCTGCATGTAGTGCATCTAGAAATGCAATGATCTGTCCTGTATTGTAGGGACCTAGAGTGGCACGGTGACGCAGGACTCCTTGGACACTAATTGCAGCACACAAGGTGATATTTCCTCCACGCTGCCCAGGGACATTTACAACAGCCCTTGGTCCAACTACGTTATTATGGCCCCGACGCCTGGTTTTGGCCAGATTGAAGCCTGCCTCATCCACATAGAAGAACTCATGTGGTAGTTCGCCGGCATCAAAATCCAGAACTGTCTGTAACAGAAAATATTGAATAGTGTTATTGAAAACATATACAGTAACTACACTGTCTATATTTTCACACAAGTAGGGGCTGGGTTGGGTCAGTATAGACAAAAACTACAAGCTACAGGCAAGGCAGGTGGCAGCATAAACCCTCATTCCCACATCACAATATATAGTATGTAAAGTAAAGTGACACAAACCTGCACATAATCATGGCGCAGATCCTTGACCCTGACACTGTTCCTCTCAAATGGCACCCTGTACAGCTGCTTCATTCTGAAGGTATGTTTCTGTAGGATGCGACTTAGTGTAGAAATGCTGATCCTGTTGATATTGTTGAATATATTTCTATTTGCAATTATACGTTGTTGCAACTCACGAAGTTGGATTGCATTATTTTCTCGCACCATTTCAATGATGGCAAGCTCATGTTGTTGAGTGAAGAGCCGTTTCCTTCCACCTTGAGGAGGTCGTCCAACCATTCTGTAGAAAATGCCACCACAAGATGTCATTGGTTAGGTTCTTTTTCACATACTGTACTTTCAAACTGTACACAGCACTGTAACATCACAATGGTATTCCTTTACATATACTTCACAGCACTACCCATTTTGCATAGTACAGTTAGTACAGTAATACTGTAATATGATACAGAATCATGTGACACATACAGTAGGTACAGTCTGGAGTAGAAACTCGAAGATATACCTGTTCTCCAGTCGGAAATGTCCTTATTATTGATGCTACTGTGTAGCGACTGAGGTTAGGGTGGACTCTTTGCCCAGCCTTCCTCACGGACAGGCCATGATTTATCACATGGTCCACCAGAGCAGCCCTGATGTCATCTGATACACGTCTCCGCACTGGTCCTCGTCTTTGTCCTCGTCCTCTTCCACGTCCACGTCCGACTCCTCTCTCTCTTTGTCCTCCTCTTACTCTGACTCTCATTGCCTCCATGCTTGCAAAGTTCTCAAAATGGCTTACTTGATGTCTATTTGTAGTGCTAAGGCTCAGACCGATTGGTGTTCTGTTTTGTGTGCAAGTGTTTTCAGGTGTGTATGTAAGTGCCTACAGTTGCCAGATGAGTATTTTGAACAGAGTGTTTTCCCAATGATAACAGGTGATTTCGTTTTTGAACAAAGTGTCTAATGTAAGAAAACGTGTGTAGTGTTTTGCAATAAGTGTGTTATAGAATTGCAAACAAAGTGCAAAGTTGACAATGTGTTTAAGCTGTGGTTACACTGTTTAAGGTATGCTGCAAGAAGTTTAGGTATTGAGGCTTTGGTCTAAGCATTCGGTTTTAGTGTGTAAGCAATAGGCAAAAACTGTATTTAGAATTTTTAGAATATTTTTGAGTTCATGTAGTTTTAGTGTTAGTTCCTGTCCTGTAGCTCAGTGGCAGAACATTGTGTTAGCAGTGCAAAGGTTGTGGGTTCAATTCCCAGGGAACACACGTACTGATAAAAAAACAAAACAAAAAAAAAGTATAGTCTGAATGCACAGTAAGTTGCTTTTAACCGTCTGATACATATAAATGTTATAGAATTCAGACTAAAATTACATTCTTCTTCTTTTATATTTGAAAACCAACATTCAAAGCATTGCTAGAGTGAGTGTGCAGCTGGACTTTAAACACATTCATCTGAAGCATTTAATCCTCTGAGTCTCTTCATTTTTGGGTCACACTTTTTTTTCAGGAAAATCAATGTAATATATTTTTGTTCAATAATATTTTTGATTATTATTTTGAATTTTGATATCATTTTATAATACTATACAATATTTATACCATTTATGAGCTATTTTTTTGTCCTATTACAATTAATTAAACTGAGTCTCTTCATTTTTATGCCACAATTGGTACTTAAATTATTATAATTTTTTTTTTAGGAAAATCAACGTATTCGATTTTTGTTCAGTAATGTTTTTGGATTATTATTTAGAATTTTAAGAAGATTTTATAATACTATGCAATATTTATACAGTTTTTAGGAGTATTTTCTTTCCATTAAAATGAATTAAACTGAGTCCCTTCATTTTTGGGTCACACTTGGTACTTGAAATGATTGTGTTTTTTTTATTTTATTTTTAGGAAAATCAATGTAATATATTTTTGTGCAATAATATTTTTTGATTATTATTTAGAATTTTGATATAATTTTATAATACTATACAATATTTATACCATTTTTATGAGCTATTTTTTCCCATTAAAATGAATTAAACTGAGTCTCTTCATTTTCATGCCACATTTGGTACTTGAAATTATTTTTATTTTTTTTTATGAAAATCAATGTAATATATTTTTGCTCAATAATATTTTTTGATTATTATTTAGAATTCTGAGGAGATTTTATGATTCTATGCAATATTTATACAGTTTTTATGAGCTATTTTTCCACTAAAATTAATTAAACTGAGTCTCTTCATTTTTGGGTAATGCTTGGTACTTGAAATTATTATTATTATTATTTTATTTTTTCAGGAAAATCAACGTAATATATTTTTGTTCAATAATATATTTTTATTATTATTTAGAATTTTAAGAAGATTGTATAATACTATGCAATATTTATACAGTTTTTAGGAGCTATTTTTCCATTAAAATTAATTAAACTCGAGTCTCTTCATTTTTGGGTTACACTTGCTACTGGAAATTATTTTCTTTTCTTCTTTTTTTTTCTTCAGGAAAATCAATGTAATATAAAATCTTCTTAAAATTCTAAATAATAATAAAAAAATATTATTGAACAAAAATATAATACTATGCAATATTTATACAGTTTTAAGGAGCTATTTTTCCATTAAAATTAATTAAACTCTAGTCACTTGCTACTGGAAATTATTTTCTTTATTTTCTTTTTTTTTCTTCAGGAAAATCAGTGTAATATATTTTAGAATTTAGAATTTTAAGAAGATTTTATAATACTATGCAATATTTATGCAGTTTTTAGGAGCATTTTCTTTCCATTAAAATTAATTAAGAAGTCCCTTCATTTTTGGGTCACACTTGGTACTTGAAATGATTGTTTTATTTTTGGTTTTAAGAAAATCAATGTAATATATTTTTGTTCAATAATATTTTTGATATCATTTTATAATACTATACAATATTTATACTATTTTTATGAGCGATTTTTTCCCATTAAAATTAATTAAAATGAGTCTCTTCATTTCTATGCACAATTGCTACTTAATTAATTTTAGTTTTTTTTTTTTTTTTTTTTTTGTTTGCTTGTTTGTTTGTTTTGGTTCACACTTGAAATTATTCTTTTCTTTTCTTTTTTCAGGAAAATGTAATATATTTTGTTCAGTAATATTTTTTGATTATTATTTAGAATTTTAATAAGATTTTATAATAATATACAATAATATCACACTTGCTGCTTGAAATGTACGTTTTGTTTTTTTCCAACAAAAAGGAAAATCAATGTCATATATTTTTGTTCAATAATATTTTCAGTTTTTTATTTTGAGGAGGTTTTATGATACTATGAAATTATTATAAATTTTTTATGACCCATTTTTTCCATTAAAATGAATTAAACTCTAAATTCATACATTTTTGGGTCACACTTGCTACTTGAAATGTAAGTTTTTATTTTATTATTTTATTTTTTTAGGAAAATCAATGTAATACATTTTTGGTCAATAATAATTTTAGTTTTTTATTTTGAATTTTGAGGAGATTTTATGATACTATGCAATATTTATCAAATTTGTATGACCTATTTTTTTCTATTAAAATAAATTAAACTGAGCTACTTAATTTTTGGGTCACACTTGGTACTTGAAATGTAAGTTTTTTTGTTTGTTTGTTTTTCTGGAAAATCAATGTAATATATTTTTGTTCAATAATATTTTTAGTTTTCTATTTTGAATTTTGAGGAGATTTTATAATACTATGAAATTATTCTACAATATTTATGACCTATTTTTTCCATTAAAATGAATTAAACTCTAAATTCATTTTTGGGTCACACTTGGTACTTGAAATATAAGGGGTTTTATGTTTGTTTGTTTATTTGTTTGTTTTTTAACAACATTTACAAATTCATTTGTAACAATATACAGAAAACTTGCATATAATTTACAGAAAGCCTGGCAGTTTATGATGAAAAAGATCAGCATTCACACAGGCGTTAGTTGTGGTTTAATGTGAACCTCTGTTTCACTGTGTCACATGAACATTCATCATTTCCTGCAGAACTAAAGTCACAAAAGTCTATTGTTTTCCTCTGGATGAAGGTGCTATCTTGAGATGGTTGACTCTGTCTGTGATTGGTTGGAGGAGGTTGTGGCGGCACTGAGCAGAGAGAAACCGCTGTGACTCGACTCCAGGCTGCTCATGGAGCCCCTGATACAAACACAACCACATACACCTTCAGAGAAAACATTTGGCCGTCCAGATGATATTTTTAATTTAGTAACAACATTCAGATGGTGTGGTTTTTAAGTGTACCATGTTTCATTCGTATTTTTAATACTAAGCACTATGCAATGTAATCATACAGACCTGAAGTCAGTGAAGTGCAGCACCTCTGTGAAATACATGACTTTGCATTTGTGTGAGGAGACCTGCAGAGAGGCCAGAACATCATCTACACGCGGCCGACTGGATGAAGTGCATGATGGGCTGCTGTAAAGACGCCACTGCAGGACATAGAATCCAGGCCAGTGTGTCACATGAGATCCCTGATGGGACAGATGTGGATCAAAGGAAGAGAATCAGAACAGAAAGATGTTTGTCTCATCTTTTCGTAGTAAACTATGATCTATGCATGCATGATTCCCTCACCTGCACGCTCTCTCCCTCTCTGCAGGTCAGGGCCGTCTCCACCATGCTGTAGTCTTGTCCGAGCATCCAGGATCTGTCGATGAGCTGGACGTTGTTTCCGGCGGGACAGGCGAGGTTGTGTGTGCTCAGACCGTCTCTTTTAACTGGCTGAGGAGCCCTTCTGGAGTGATAGATGTTGAAGATCACGTCGCCTTTACACACGTCAAAGTCCCACGTAATGACAGACGATACCTCTGTAATCTCTATCAGCACCTGGAAATGAATAAAGTGATTTATCTTTAATTCATAATTCATAACACACAGCGCTGAGTTCCATTCAGCATTTAATTTCAAACAGGATGCAAAACTGTATTTCAAATTGGATATTACATGAGGAAGTAGAAGTAATAGAAATGGACTTGAAAAGAAAATGCAGATAACTGCTATAAATTTAATTTTTTCAGTATAATATGTCAGAAACATGTTCATACACATAACAGATGGAGTATTTCCAGAAACACTATATGATATTATTATTCAGTATTTTAAGTGCCACAGATACTTGTTTAAATGGGCATCATACACTAACTAAGCGACTGAGCAGAACTAGGCTAACAGTATTTGACTTTCACACTGCATGTCTTCTTATAACCAACAGATGGCTCCAATCATCATCATACACTGTGTGTAATGAACTTTGAGCAGCTGAAGTCAACAGCAGCAGCTGTATATTGTTGAGTATAGTCTGTGGATGAGCTGTACCTCATGTGGAGCTCCCTTCAGCACACTCGCGCTCTTGTAGATGGTTTCATGCCACAGTTTAACCTCCTCGTTTTCCAGCTCCTCAGCCGTACGGTACAGAGACTTGGGAACCAGACCAGCCTCAGGAACATCACACTGAATTAAACAAGAAAACGCAGTTAGATTAGAGTGACATTAGATTGTCTGTCTGAATAAATATACAGCTACACGTGTCCTGTAAGTATATTCTTTTAAAATATATAATTTGCATAATAAGTACTCTTTTTAAAAGTATACAGAAGTGTTGTTGTTTTTTTCACAAGGGTTTAACCGACTGAAATGCATTAGAGGCGTGTTTGTTTGACACAAACCACAAAGTGGTTTTCATGACAAATATGCACACATAAAACAATATTTACATATAATTATGCAAACAATTGTTTGAGAATGACTTGCTGGTCTAAGAAAGGCACGTGATATGTCCTATCACTTTTAAACAAATGATGCACAGATCTGCCTGACGGTCCAGCTCGGTGACCCCACTGGTATCAGAAACTGTCTCAACCGATCAAAGAGTTTAAACCTGTCAGATCTCACCAACAACAGACTCACCAGAGCGTCTCCTCCTAAGAAGTCAGGGATGAAGTCTCTGTTGATGTAGTCCACCAGACCTCCAGGCCCCTGATAGTCATTCCCAGCATAGATGAGAAACTTCTTCCGTGTGTTTTCATCAATGAATGGACTCACCTGACCGCAGAACAGGGTGCAACAGAAATCAGCGGGTCATTTTTCATTAGCACTGCTAACAAAGACTCAGGCAAGCATGACATTTACAGAAGCCTGGCAATTAAGAAAGGCACCACGCTAACATGACATTTAACTCTGATGGGTCAATGTGTGGACAGAACAATTTACAACCATTAAATGAAGAAATGAGTGTGTGCTTATCTCAGTCTTTCCCAATATCGTCAACTACTTGTTAACATTCTTTAACAAAGTGTATCACAATGAGAAATCCTATGTTTGTGTGTGTGTGTTTACCAAAGTCCAGAGCACAGGAAACACTCTGGGTGCTCTCAGTATGAGGAGACGGCCCAGTGTTTCAGGGTAGTTGGCTCCTACAAGCTCTATCGTCCTCAGTAAGGCCTTGATTCCTGGTCTCCACAGATGCCTCATATTTAACCCCTCAAGATCCACCAGACACGTCCAACAACTACAGAACACAAACACAGAAGCAATTATTACTTATCGGGGTAGAGACATCACATAAAACACATATTATGTGTGACCACCAAGAACTGACTCTTATTCACGTCAGGTCAGTTTAGAAGTTTTCTAAGTGGAGTTGGAATTGGAACCAAAATCATAAAATTCATTTTGATACATGACTGGTTTGGACATGTAATTCATAAGTACCTGATTGGTTTTCCAAATATTTTGGTGTTCTCTTCACAGTGTCTGAGACCTTCCTCATTGATGGACAGCACCTGAAGGTTGAACCAAAGTTAAACAGGGTCAGTGAATATAATCATTTTATTGAATGTAGCCAGATGTTAACTGGCTTCATTGGTGTAGTCACCACCTTTATTTCTATAGTGCTTTATACAATAAAGATTGTTTCAAAGTAGTGTTACAGTGATAAACAAGAAAATAGCAATCCAACGTCATACACAGAAAACAATTTGGTCACACTTTATTTTAAGGTCCAATTCTCACTGTTAACAAACCATTAACTACAGCTTTTGCCTCAATAAACTCATAATTTGCGGCTTATTAATAGTTAGTAAGGTAGTTGTTAAGTTTAGGTATTGGGTAAGATTAAGGATGTGGAATATGGTCATGCGGAAAATGTGCTTTATAAGTACTAATAAACAGACAATATGATAATAACAGGCATGCTAATAAGCAACTAGTTAATAGTAAGTATTGGTCCATGTACTAAAGTGTTACCATAAATTCTGCTTTAAAGAAGCTCTAAAAATTCAATAGTAAACAGTCAGTTTGTGTAGTACGGTTTCTCCCAAGGTTTGTTTCTCCTGCTATCACCAAATTTGAATTTTTTTCCCTTGCAATAATCGCCCAGGCTTGCTCACTGTTCAATCAAAATTCAATACTTCTGTCTAAAATTGGAGATGTTACTAACTGAAATCAAAGCCATACCAACATTGCTCAACATTGTTAGTTAAATGACTAATACAATTGGGAAAATGTTAAACTCCATACTATATACACAACTATGTAACTCTAACACAACTAAAACTCTATATAACACAACTATGACAACAGCCTATTTTTCACCTAAAACAACGACTGAATCGTCACTGATGCTTTTTGAGAATTGACTGCGTTGGCTTAGAAACTTTAGAAACAAAACTAACCTAAGTCTAATTGCCTTCAGATGCTCAGGTATGTGCCCGAGCTTCAGACTTTTCAATAAATCATATCATATCATTAATATATATTAATATATTAAGAGCAAAACTTAGAACCTGTGACACTGATAATAGTGTGTGTTTAGACAACACTATAATATAATAATATGGCTATATTTATATTCGGAGGATTACTTGTATGGTTGTTATATATTGTCATATCGCCCTGAACTAAAACTTGCTCTATGGTAAAGCACTAAGGCATTACAAACATAACAGTATGACTTTCTGTAAAGCTGCTTTGAAACCCTGTGTATTGTGAAGAGCGATATGAATTAGCCGAACTCTTACATGTCTCAGAAGGCTCTCTTCTCCCAGCACCCGCACTAAACCTTTGGTGTCCATTTGTCCAAGTCGAAGGATATAAAGAGGACGTCCATCTACAAAATACACACACAAGCAAGCACATAACCACACAGATTTCTGCTTCTTTAATATTAATACATCCTGGTTGAAAACAGCTCGCTCAGATACATTTTTTATCAGTTTCAAACTTTCAAAGCATAGGACTAACACAGATCCTGGATTAAGAGGCTCTCCATTAGTTGTATGTCACACACAGCCATGTTTAAAGTCAATTTAAACATATAGTAGAGACAGACCTTTATCATGGTGGTGCCAGCCTCCTGTGTAGTAGTCCTGCAGTAGCTGTGGACACTGCCATGTGTCCAGCAGGAAGTCTATCTGATGCTGCTTCCTCCATGTGAGTGTCTGGCACAAAGCCTCTTTGGCTTTTTCCAGATTAAAGTCCCGTGAACGCAGGAAACGCAGCACATGCTGGTCTTTAGGGATCTAAATATAATTAAGTAATCATTTTTTAAAACCCCCTATCGGTTTTGTAATTCGTGTTTTTGAAAGAAGTCAAATGTAATCTATTCTACTACTCCAGTCTTTAGTGTCACATGAGCCTTCAGAAATCAGTCTAATATGCTGATTTGCAGCTCAAGAAACACTTTTATTATTATAAATGTTGAAAACAGTTGCGCTCCTTAAGTTTTAAAATAGTATTTATTTGAAATAGAAATCGTTTTTAACTTTCGATCAATTTCATGCATCCTAGCTGAAGAAAAATATTAATTTCCCTCTATTTCATTTTAGATATTGCACTTACTGTACCTTGCCTTTGTGTGTTTCCTGCAGCCACTGTCGTAGGCGAATGAGACAGCTCTCTTGGAAAGGGGTCAGCTTTCCCAGATAACGGGAGATGTAGTCTGCATCTAACTTATCTGTGAACAACACACAACCAACAAACAGTTGAGAAACGTGTCAGAGATCATTGGCTCTGTTACAAAACATAGAGCCTGTTTTTTATGCTTGGTGTATAATGGAATTAGCGTAGCAACATGCTAACACAAATCTATTTTGAAATCAATAATGATTTGATTACCCTGTGTGGTTTGTGTGAGGATTACTGTGCAAAGCTGCAAATAAGTCACAATAACCTAAGAGGTTTCTTTCAGGGTGCAGTTAGGACACTGCCTTTGAAAGGCAGTAGACAGCAAGGCAGCTCACTAGACTTTGTTGATGCGCAATACCTTTTCATTCCTCCTTCACATTATTATATTTATGAGCACATGCTAGTGAGTTATGATTCATCTCACCATCCGGAGAGCCTGGCAGGACGTCCGTGGAGCTGGGGTGAGCTCTGCTGCTGCATGCTGGGATAGTTCTGGCATGAGATGGGGTGGGGGCAGGAGGAGGTGCCCAGCGGGGCACGTGGGTAATGCCCTCCTCCTCCAGTTGTTTGAGGTGAAATTCAATAATCTCTTTTCCCTATGGAGAGAGACAGATCGTGATACACAAATGAAACAAGCAAACATTGGCTTTAGGTACACAAACGCATGAAAACACATTCTTACACGCAAGCCAGCTACAACTAGTGCACTACAGCAAAACAGATCCTGATAATAAACATTAAGGAATCAGGAAGCAGGAAGGGGAGCCTTGAAAATAAAGCAGTAAGAAACTTGGCAGGCCAGTCGCTATGACTGTCTGGATGTAGATAAAGTAAATATTTATTCAGTGAAATAATAAAAAAGAATGTTCCAAATGTTCAAGTGTTAATGTTTACTTGTTCTTGACTAAACTGTTCAAGTGGTCCATTCAAGATCTTTTTGTACAAAGAGGATAGGGTGACGGAAAAGATTTTGCAATTCTTTTGCATTGCTTTTGCAATTATTGCTTATTTACTTGTTCTTGACAAAAATGTTGAAGTTCTTCAGATAACATTATTTTTGTTTTGTATGGAGACTCTGAAAGGTCAAGGTAATGGAACACAATGAGATGGAACACAATGGAACACAATTTTTTTTTTCTCAATGCTTTTGCATTCGCTTGTAAAAGTTTTGCATTTCTCAGAAAAACTTTTGCACTCTCTTGCAAAACTTTTTGCAGGCAAGATGAAAAGAACTTCATTCCACATACAGTTTCTCAAAGAGTGCAATATTTTTAGAACACAAAATGTTTGTGAGACAACACAAAACATAGAAGACCAGGAGAAAGTTGAGGTGTGGACATCAAAATAAGAGTTTTTGGGAACAGAGACGTGACACAGAAAAGTTTCGTAATATCTGTCATGTTTTTCCAGGGGTTCCATATTTTTATTGCTCAAAGAAAATGAAGCATATTTTTGAAACCATTACTTTTTGTGTTTGTGTGTTGTGTCTTTACTATTGTGACAAAATGTATCTTCATTTGAAAAAAATAAATAAATAAATAAAAATTGCACACACACCTTTTTAATACTGCTGGCATACTGCTTCATTGCAATCTTCTCTGCTGTGCTCTCAAACCCGAAAAAGGATTTGATGTCCATGCTGGCAGACTGTTCAAAACAGGTCCAGTCTTCATTCTCCGGGTGAACCTGAAGAGGGAATGCATAAACATCAGGATCCCTCTTAAACCGGCTAACACATAAACGTGTCCATAAGTGAGAAAGAAAAGGCAGGATGTGGCTTCAGACCGTGTAGCAGCAGTGCTCATAGACATTGACTCTGCTGGAGAAGGACTCATTATAGGCCTCTATGTGCAGAGTTCTCTCTCTTCGATTCAAAGAGTTCTTCTGGACGAAATACATGTACTCCACTCCTGCCATCTGAACACAGAGTCATGTGTCACAATCACCACAAAGTACCTAATATTGGTAAATTTTAATGGCTTATTGTGATAGTTCATGCGAAAATGATAATTCTGTCATCATTTACTCCATCTCATGTTGTCCCAAACCCATAAGACTTTTGTTTCTTCTTCAGAACAAAAATGAAGATAGCTTGATCCATTTAAAGTCTAAATAATCAACGTTTTCTAGTTCAGTAAATAATGGAATTTGGCATTAATATGGCATTTTGGGCTTGTAAAAGATGTAATACCCTCTTTAGAAGCCGAGGGGCCTCAACATCCACGGTACATCTGCGCTCAGTCACTTGGGTCGCCCCGTCCTCACTATGACACTCACTGATAATGACACTGTTCACAAACATGGGTATCAGCGGACAGTTTGGGAATCTTCTCTCATAGGCCTACGGAAGAAAAACAATGAGACGCATGTAAGTTTGAGAAAGGAAAAAGGGTGAAAGAAATTCAAAGTGATAAAAATGATAACTGATTATAAGGCAGAAACGTAACTGTACACATGAAGACAAATTTTTGCACACAGTGCAGTGTTCTTAAAAATATGTTTTTTCACCTTGTGTAAATTACCCTCATACAGCTTATGAATGTTCTTGAAAACAGAACACAGTCTTGTGATATGTTATTGTTTTAGTTGGCTTAGCAGCTCATATGACCGGATTACCAAGAACAATATGTCACATGAAGTCTTAAGTCAACTATACAAATTAACCACAGGTATGCCTGTCAATATTTACTCACTAATCTCTCACTTTTTAAGGTTCTCACTGTGGGAAGTCATAGGACATACATGCTAAAACATATACAAACGATCTGTATTGAAAGGTTAGCATATTATTGTTAAATGGGAAGGATTCATGTAACTCCAAAACCATTCTATTGTGCTCTGTTTAATTTAGCGTCACATTACACACTTTAAATTGCATCTACGTCAGTGCATTAGCCATCAGTGCAAACATGCTGAGCAGTGAATGAGCTCTTTCCAGGATATTTGTTTTAGTATGTGTTCTCTATTGTTCTCTATTTAGTATGTGTATGCTATTCCAGAGAGAGAGAGAGTCACGTAGATTAAATAGCAACACGATCCTGCTTAAAAGTCAAACAACATTATATACACACGTGCAAAATGTAAATGATCTGTAGAATGTCTTCAGAATAGTAAATGGAGTGTCTTAATGGACTGAAATGGAATACATTATGAAACAGAATACATTATAGAATAGTAGTATGCTACATTTTTGTCATGTGATCTGACAAGCATTTTCATCTGTAATGCATTTTGGCACAAAGAATTGTCACGCTGGAATGAAAGATCATGTCGAGCATAATGCACAACACAGCTGGATACAATATTCCATGCAGTGTTGTTTACTGCACATTCTGATCAATGCAGTAGGTCATATACAGAAACCCTGCAAACTGTGTACAGTAAACAAACAAGTGCTTTACGCTAAAAGTATGGTAGCCTCTTTAAAATGCCGGCAATATCTCAACCTTTGTGTTAAATCAACAAAGGGATGATGTCCATAGACGTCACCCATTAAAGCGATTGATCAAACAATGAAATGTTTTCTCTGGACTGCACACAATAACAGAGTTTATGTAAGAGATAAAGCATTATATATTACTTTCTGCTTTCAGGAACAGAAAAGGCTACAGCAGTAATTGAACTAAAAAGCCCTTTAATGTTCATATTGAATTACTGAATTTCAATAGAATTATAATGCAACTGAACTGAATTATAATTAAATAACAATTCTGCACAATTTACAAAATTATGGTCATTTGAATTTAATAAATTAGAAGTAGAATAAAATTCAAAGAAACTTTTGAAAAAAACTTTCAGCATTTAATACAATTTAATATAATTTCTATTTAATGAACTAAACTAAATTTATCCTCTTCATGTGATCATAAAAATCAACTTTCCATGAGACGTGTGACCAATTCCATTCAAATTCTATCTTAAATTGTGAATTTTATTCAAACCCGGTCTTCCACTCATGAAAATCTAAAACAATCCCTGAAGATTTTTTCTCCTATACTAACATGATTACTTGTTGAAGTGGGTCTTATATTGTGTGCAACAAGCCTTTTATAAAATCCAAACCTCTTCCACAGCTGTTTCATAAGCACAATAATACTGTAAGCCTTCTTTGTGACATAAACCCCGGAGGAGGTTTGATTGACAGCAGAGGCTGAGTGCGCACACTGAATGATTCTTGTGAAGTGTGAGCAGTGGCCCGTGCTGACTAAACTATGACGTCAAACTGTGCACTCAGCAAATCTGAAAAAATCAATACACAATAATAGTGTTGATAAGAGCAAGTGATTAGTACTTTCGCCAGGGGAAATGATGTCATTGTGGGGGTGGAGTTGATCAATGCATGTGAACTGTAACCTAATTACCCAGCTGATCAATCATGCCTTGAGATTTCACGATGCTCATGCCTGCCAGAATTAATATTGCAATCGATTCACTCCAGACACAAAATACAGCGACATTCAGACCATGATTATTATATGACCCAGATAGCTATTTTTAGCACTCTACATATAATAAAACAATCTATTATATCTATTGTCTTATCATTGACACTTGCTTTGATGTTTTATTATCTAATGCAGTGACAGACTGTACAGTTTAAATGTTAATTACAATTATGGCACTTTCCCTTATGAAAAGTGTATTTAATGTGCACTTGTAGTGTACTTCAAATCTTAAAAGTAGATATTTTTAAACAACTGTTTGTGCAAATAAAATGTAATATTAATGAAATAACATGCCACTTAACTGTTTTTAAAGAGAGTTCAGTAATGCCTGTTTCTTAACACACTTAAAGTACATTTTAAAATTGATTTTTGTTATAGAAGTACACATATTTTGATGTGAGTACAGTAATAACTGTTTCTTAACCCACTTAAGTACAATTTTTAATATTGTTAAAGTACATTTTAAAATGTGTTTTTGTTATAGAAGTACACATATTTTGATGTGAGTTCAGTAATGACTGTTTCTTAAACCACTTAAGTACACTTTTAATATTGTTAAATTAAAGTACATTTTAAAATTAGTTTTTGTTAAAGAAGTACACATATTTTGATGTGAGTTCAGTAATGACTGTTTCTTAACCCACTTAAGTACAATTTTAATATTGTTAAATTAAAGTACATTTTAAAATGTGTTTTTGTTATAGAAGTACACATATTTTGATGTGAGTTCAGTAATGACTGTTTCTTAACCCACTTAAGTACAATTTTAATATTGTTAAATTAAAGTACATTTTAAAATTAGTTTTTGTTAAAAAAGTACACTTATTTTGATGTGTTGACTAACACACTAAAGCACTGCAAAATTGATTATAATTTTAATGTTATTTAATACTATATTTAAATTTAACATTTCTTTAAATACACAAAATTGCAACTTCATTACAGATATGCATTTACTAATGTATTTAAACACATGACATACATTTTTTAAAAGAAATCACATTGAAGTATATTTTAGTTTACTATAAAAGATTGTCAGCACATTTGGCAGAATGAAATTGCATATAAAAATGTACTTATTGCCATACTTACTGTAAGTGCATCATAAAGCACACTTATTTAACTACTTGCCTTTTCATTTAATGCAATTAACAGTCAGTAAATTGTCTGAAAACATTACATTAAATTCACACTTAAGTTTATTCTTGTAAAGTATACCCTATTATATATGTAATACATACTCTTTTGTATGTTAATGTAATTTCACATGGGTGCTCAGGTGATGGTAAGTGTTAATGATTGTGTAAAGGGTGTGATAACATTAACAGGTCACAAGAGTTGTGAAAGGATTTAAGTGTGTATTGGAGTGCTGATGTCAAGTGCTCTTATCAGCTTTATCGGATCAGCTGGTGGTGTGGAGATGGACAGCTGAGATACTCCGAAGATATACTGTTAGTTTTGCAATAGAGGCACCACAGAAATAAATTGTTGTTAAAAAAAAGTTGGGTCGCACTTTATATTAGGTGGCCTTAACTACAATGTACTTACATCAAAAAATAAGTACAATGTACTTATTGTGTTCATACTGTATTACAAAACACTTTTGCTGCTACTGAGGTGGGATACGGGTAATGTTAGGGACAGGTTTGGTGGTATGGGTAGGTTTAAGGGTGGGTTAAGGTGTAAGCGATGGGTCAGCAGTGTAATTATAAATGTAATTACAGAAATTAATTACAGATGTAATTACATATAGGTATTTTTAAAAATATAAGTACAATGCAAAAACATGTATGTACACAATAAGTGCATTGTACCAAATAATTAATTTAAATGTAAGTGCATAGTAGTTAAGGCCACTTAATATAAAGTGGGACCAAAAGTTGTATTCTTATTACTATTAAAATGACCACATCTGTTAAATAAAACTGACATTTTCATTTGGCATACACTGCAAAATAATTAACTTCACTGTGAAAAAATTCACTCAAAACCATATGTTACGATGATTTTACCATATAGATAAATATTAATAATACATCCAAAATTTGAAAATGTTAATAATGGTTCTCCTAAGCATTATAGTTAATTATCTTAACAATATGTCATTTACAGTTGCAATTTGGCACATTAATTCAGTCACATGTTTGTGTTAATCTGCATTTTACAACAGCTTCTAAAGCAGAAATGTAATCAGAATTTATAAGCATCTAAATCTTATCAGTTTTAAACCAGATATAAACATTATTAGACAAAATATAACAGTGAATACAACTGGTTTTCAGGATCCATATTTTACACCGAATGTATCTCACCTTTAATGTAATTTTCTTGTAAAGCAACCTAGAGCTTTGGAAGCGTGCTATATCATTTAAATGTATTATTTATGGAAACACTTGACACTAGTTAATAAAGACTTTATTTTTTTTATTAAACCATGAACTGCATAGGCCCCACAATATGCAAAAAATAAAAAATAAAAATAAAAATAAAATAAAAACAAATAAATGAATAACAAATAAATGAATGAATAATAGCAGCTTGGCTTCTAAATGTTTCATGAATTTCGATGGTTCCATGCTCTTGGCAGACAATAATCCACTATTAATATATATATATATATATATTTATGGCTGGACTGTAGTATTGACCATTGAGAAATCAGGACGTTTATCCATTATATGATACTAAGCACATGAAACGCCGGTTCATTTCAAACCATAATCGTTATTAACGCAATAAAGCAATAGAGACTTGTGTTCTGTGAGGTTAAAGATTTACTTGTATGAGCTGACAACCCATCTAAAAGTTTAGTGAACTCTAGAGCAAAGCCGCTTTGAGACAGAGTACAGCTGACTAGGCAAACTTTGAGAACATTACTTAATAAAAGCAATTCTACATTAATTCTTAATTATTTCAACTATGCGGCAGGTATAATTTAAAAAGACAAAACTGGAAAAAACAAACAAATATAAAAGGATTAACCAACTATAGACAGACTTTTAAAGAGTATGTGTTTGGCATACACACTCTCTCATGTGCATACAGTTTTAAAAAACTCACCGCCATTATGAGTTCAAAAGGGTACTTGTAAACCCTCACAGGGGACTGATATTTCTGCACCATTGCTGCACTTCAAATGAAAAGCCCTTTAAAAAATGAAAATAAATAAATAAAATGGATGAACAGCATTATGATCAGAAACACAGAATTGATCCAACAGCATAAAGGTTCACTGCAAAAAAAAAATGTTTTTCTTACTTTTATTTTTATTTGTGTCTTGTTTCCAACCCAGATATTAAAACAATTCTTAAATCAAGAAGGTTTTTCTAGACAAGTAACAATTATTGTATTATTTTCTGTTTAAAATAAGATTATTTTGTTTACCCCATTTGCAGATTATTTTGCTTGCTCTAGCTTAGTTTTGACTTATTTTGTTCTAAAAAAAAAAAAAAAGACAATTTTTACTTGATTTAAGAATATTTAGATACGTTGGCTGGAAACAAGACAACAAATCTAAGTAAGAAAAGCATTTTTTGTGGAGTTTTATTATATTTAGTATTATTTTATCTTCTGGTAACAAATTTCACATTATCGGTACGATCTTCAGCAAAAATGGTATTCTTTGATGTGCTCACCATCTAAGATACATGTATGCATGTTTAAAAGAGCAAAGGGACAGTAACAGCCCCAGGTTCAAACTAAAAATAATGATCACCGTGTACAACCAGTGGCCCAAAAGAGGCTTGTAGTCTTTATTCTTTCTTCATATTCATTGTTGTTCACCGGCATAGGCAATGAAACACAAGCGAAGTAACCAGTAAACAGAGACTGACTCCAATGCAATCATAAGGCAAATGTTCAGGACAGCTGTGAAATGAACTCTTACCCCTTATCTTTGAAGTTAAAGGTGCAGAGAATGTAGTTTAATGGAAGTCTTGATAAACTCTGATGTGAAATATGAAGAATCCAGTCTGGGTTGCTTTAGTTATTCTGCTCCATGCTGCTAGGGAAGTGAAAGCCGTGGTTGTGTCAGATGAGGTTACATAACCCACGTCACTCACACAAACCCCGCCTCAAAACTCCAGGCCAGTCCAGGCCAGTCCACTTGTTTAGTTAGAAGAGTTGAATAACAAAGCATTTCACTTTACAGTTTTTAGTTGAATTTATATTTAGCATGAATTGATTTTTACAAGTATTTCATTATCTGTGCAGGAAATATCAAACTAAACTAGAAAATGAAGTTATGTTATGTTTAATGTTCAAAGTCCAGCTTTGATGACAGTTTGACAAAGACTCTTCTAAAAGGTTTTCGGAGTTGCTTAGTGCTAAATGTGGTTATCTGGATAGATAGATAGATAGATAGATAGATAGATAGATAGATAGATAGATAGATAGATAGATAGATAGATAGATAGATAGATAGACTTGTTTAAATTTTAATTGAATGTTTCTTTGTAATTATTTCTGAAACTTCCAATTTTTTGAGTAAAAATGGATTCTATGCCATTTTGTCAGAGTATATATATATATTTCAGTGTTAAACTAGGTTATCGTAAACACATCATCTTTAACCTAATTGCATTTAATGTTTTTTACAGTTTCACAGTTTTAATATACTTTTACAATTATATTATAAATCCGTACCTGTGTTTGTTCAGCTCATTTACAGTATTGTTTTTATATTTCAAATTTGAGTAACAATCACAATTAGCCAGAAGATGGTGCTGTTGACTTTTTTAAAACTGAGCTAGACTGCCTGCAACACTGTACTGCACTGTCCTCTACTTTAGTGGTTCCCAACCTTTTTTTTTCATCGGAGTTAAACCAGAGTTAAAACCACACATATAGCACCTCAATACTGTGGTAAAAATCCAAATATGTGGTTTCTAGGTAGCCTATTTATTTGTAGAACAGTAGTCTTATACATTTATTATGAATGCACAAACGCTAGCCTATAGCTTAATCACAAATAGTGTAATTACATTCCATTACTCCTTTAATACATTTAATACACGTCTACATTCATATACTAAATTTGATATAAATACCACACATTTCTGCCACAATATCATGGTGCAGTTAATGCTACTACAGTAAATCCCTGGTAAACGATGGCGATTTGTAGATTGAAAAGCCTTCTGACTGTATTGTTGCACACAGTGTTTTTCTGCTGTTTATCAGCGCTGTTTTATCTGGATTTAAATTAGTTTATATCAGTTGACTGATATCGATTGATACTCGTTTATACCAGTCATTTGTGTTCTTTGCTGAATTCAAGCGCTTCTCACTGGATCTCACAGCGCTGTTTAGTGGTTGCGTGATCGGTGAGTAAACAAATCTGCTCTAGTCAGCTCGCCCTGCGCTGCGCCACTGTTTGAACCGAGCGTATATGGTCCGTGTGGCGCGGTTCAAATGAGTAGTGCGGTTTTGTTCCGCTTTTCCCGCATAAACATTACATTGAATGTTTATCGAAAGTGTTTTATCGAGGAAAATTATATCACTATAATTGTAGTTATCGTTTTATCGCCCAGCCCTGCCTCAAAGTATATCTGCTCCCGCGCCCGCGCTGGCGCCCCCCAGGTTGGGAACCACTGCTCTACTTCATGAGTCTGTCTATCTATCTATCTATCTATCTATCTATCTATCTATCTATCTATCTATCTATCTATCTATCTATCTATCTATCTATCTATCTATCTATCTATCTATCTATCTATGTCTCTATCTATCTATCTATCTATCTATCTATCTATCTATCTATCTATCTATCTATCTATCTATCTATCTATCTATCGCCCTGATATCCACCTTATCTATCTGTCAGTCTGTGAATATGAGGTTTGGTTATGGCTAGAGTAAAAGATGTAAGAGAAGTTGTTATTTAATTAGTTAGGTCCAGTATTTTGGATGTGTGGAGGATGTTGACTGTTTGGCATTGTGGGAGCTGCAGCAGTGAATCCATGTCTGAACATGAGTGTGGGTGGGAAGAAGAGGAGGTGACCGATAGAAGCGAATGTGGGAATAAGAGGAAGAGGTGGCCAGACACATGGGACAGGGACATTCCAGGGTAGGACACTGTTTTGACATGTTTAGGTTTCAAGGGATTTGGAGGAGGTGTTGAAGTAGACTCAAAACTGGGATACTGTCCTTCCTGGAGGTAGACTTCACTGTAGATGTCGTATTTACCACGCACTGTCATAGACAGAGAGCTAAACAAGGTACTGGCTAATCTAATGGCCAATTCACACAGCACCAACAAACACCAGAACCACAACCCGACAAATGCTGATTCAACATGTTCAATTGGTGAAAACAAGCACTGACCAGCAGCAACAGACTGACGGGGTAACACACTGATCAGACAAAATCAGATGAATGTGTCTGCTGACGTTCGTCTAAATCTGTTGTTGCAGTGTGAGCTATACTTAAAAAAATCAAACAATTTATTTTACATTATAAAAAATCAAAACATCTGTGCAATGTTAATTAACTGAGCAAAGTTTAACAGTGAAACATCTGAAGAATCATCTGAAGAATCTGTTCAACTTCTGAACATCTGTAAGTCTAAAAATGTTTCACATTTGCATTGAGGGTTGCCATACAACATCAAACACTTGTTGTACATCATACAGGTGTTGTATGCTGATCCAGAATAAAAGGATGGATGGATGGATGGATGGATGGATGGATGGACGAACGGATGAATGGATGCATGGATGGATGGATGGATGGATGAATGCATGGATGGATGCATGGATGGATGGAAGGATCGATGGATGAATGGATGGATGGATGCACATTCAGATTGATGAATGCATTTAGTTGTCTATAAGTAATTTTGCAACTACATGTCAACCAACTCTCATTCATTTTCAACTACACCTCAGCTAACTCTCATTGGCATATTGTTAGGCTGTTAGGCTGTTTGTTGACCTATTTGCAACATTACTTACAGCAAACAATGTCTAATGGGGACCATCAATATAAACTGTTGCTATTTATTCTTGTTTAACCCATTTAGGATTACAGTAATATGAGAAGTTTTGACAAATGATGGCAATATGGTATCTTATTGTGTAAACACTCAGTAATAGTAAAATTGTATTTGGTAAATCGTTCTTTTAACATAACTGTACTACAGTATCACCACTGTGCTTTTTGTAAGAAAACAAATGCAATCTTATACAGTCACATACTATCAATACCAATATCAACACCTCTCCTCTTGTAGGTGTACAATGTCTGTCTCTTCTGAATGACTCTGCATTCTGATTTTATGCTCATTTATCTTTCTCTCAGTTTGCTTCGTCACAGCTGAAAAGGCATATGAATATGCAGGAAGGGGATAAGTCATAGGAACAGCTGGCGTCGGAAATGGAAAGCGATTTCTAGACCCGCTCTGTCAATGATAAAACAAGAAAATATGTTGTGAGCACAGCGAAATTCATCTGAAATCCTTGTTCTGTGCAAACACAAATGTTTTTGTAAACATCAGATCTATGACAGTAAACATACTGAATCTCAGACTTTAAATACTGTTGACAGTTCAGGCTCAAAAATCTGATTGGATGAGTCAAACGAGTTGAAACCGTTTGTTCTACATTATCACGGCTGCAGGGCCAATTTTTCCATTGGCTTTTGGAATTATTGCAGAAAATACGCTCTATAACATGGTAATATTTACAACACAAATGTATGAATTGAAAGGTAAGCTATAAGCAAAATACACGGCTGCATGACTAGCCACATTTTCAATACCCTTCAAAATGTGCAAATTGAAATTGCGAATTGAAAATATGCCTAATGGAAACACGTCAATTTCGCAAAAACTCCCATATATTGCAAAAAATTAAAAATAAATTACGCTTGCATGAGGTGGTTTTTCAGGCAATTCGAAAAAGGAATATATCGCAATATAACGCATCAAATATAATATGCATCGCATACCGGTTAATGGATACAGTGTCAATTCGCAATAGTTTTTTATCAACATTTATAATATATTACAAAAATTTTGTGAAAATCTGTAATGGAAACTCGGCTAATGAGGCTCTGAAAGTGGACTAATGAGTACATGAGTTTACCTGTTCGATGTAATGCCATTTAGCCACTTGTTAGCAAACACATCTTTTTAAGACAAGTAAAAGCTTTAAAATATAATCACAAGAGGGTTTACTGATATAATAAAATAAAAATAAAAAAATAAAATAATTGAGCTTGTTTGCACCACAGACCTTATTTTAGGCATTTAAAAAGATGGATTTAAGGAACAGGAAGTGCTAAATCTAAAATCTAAATCTCTTCTAGGTTTTAGCCTGCCAAAAATACATTATCCCTAAATCATTCTATATATACACACACTAGAAAGATCTACCAACTTAGAGATTTCGTGCCTCACAAAACTGAATCACAGCCTTGCATTCAGCATAAAACAGCACGATTGTAAGTGTGATAATGCTTTTATACAAACAAATATACGAAGGAAGAGTTATTATTGAGTACAGCATATCGAACCATCACAGTACAAACGACTGACATAGAAAATTGATCTGCACATGTGTCATGAATGGCCCATTAAACATTCATTACATCACAATTACAACTTACAAACTCATCAGTAAGAAAATCCAATGAGGACTTGAAGGCAGTCCAATACTGCATTTGGCGCAAAGTAGAGGTACTGGCTTCTTGTGAAACCTTTTTCTGTCTAGTTAAAATTTAAATCAGATATATCAAATATGTTCTTAATTAACAATTTATCTAGTCTGACCTTCTCCTCAACAGTACTAACCTCTGTGCTCTTCCCTTTGAATAGCAATAATACATTGAGTGTAACTGAATGTTTTCCTCTCTTTTTTATGATCTCCAAGGTTCTACAGAGGCTACAGTACATTATCAGGGGCAAAGCTCATCAGCACTTCAATGTGAATATAATGTTGCTATCATAGTCTTTCTTTGCCTCTGACGTCTTTATGACCGTCACACACAGCTGCATTTTTTAGCAGAATAAGTGGATTTGAATATAGAGTAAAATCATGGAATCTAATGGGAACTGACACTGTTATCTTATATATAGTTTAGTCATGCTTGCTAGAGCAAGACTATTGCTTATTCTTAAGTTAAGGAAGGAGCTGAGCCATATATAGACACAACAATATCATTGAGCCTTGGGGTTGGCCAGTAAGCAACCACCTGAACACCTCAGCAAATGTAACAAGACAACCACCTACACCCAGAAAAAAACCCTAGCATTGTTACACAGGCAAGCCCATGCAGCTCATATTTTCTTCAGAATCGAGTTTTTATTTGTGTCCACCGGATCAGTCTGTAATTATCCCCGGTGAGTTGGTCTGAAGGGAAATATCATGAGCTCCTTATACATTTTGAATAAAATTATATTTGGTCTTCTTTTTCATGTTTTGAAGGTCTCTCTGGGATGGGAAGATCGGATAAGTTGCCACAGGTCTATAAGCAATGAAAAGTAAGAAATTAAAGCCAGGGCACTGAAGCCAACTTGACAGAAAGCCCACATTTAAACTCTAAGGAGGAACCAGTTCAAAATCCAATTATTATGCACCAGCTCTGAAACTCCCTCTCCACCATGAACTGCTGCTGCATACAGAGTTACACACAGAGGAAATGAAAATATTGCTCTCTCTGTGTGTGTGTGTGGAAGCTATTGACAGAAGGAGCTTGTGGCTTCAATGACTTATGGTGGGCATCACGATGCAGTATCAATAACTCATTAAAACTGCCCACACATATATTGACTAATCTGCACAAAATATTTCAGAAAAATGCAGTCGGTTTACACCAATTAAAAGACAATCTCATAAGAAAATGTAATAATATAATTAACCAAAAAGAAAAAAATTTTAAGCCCCAAATTGACTACATTTCACATTTTCTGAAGAAAATAGAATTGGTGTTTACCACAAAACAATCACTACAACAATAGTGTTTTGTAAATGGTTTATTATTGCACTGCTAAAAAAAAAAATAAAGAAATAAAAAAAATAATAAAAAATATACGCTAAAAAGTTTTTAGAATGTTGCTTTGTAGTTGAAAGGATGTTCTGAGAGATTCAGTGTATAATGAGTAGGATAAAAATGTGTTTAGGTTTAATACTCCCTCTAGAGCCCAAAGTATAGGCTACTTAAGTTTGCGCATATTATGGTAGGCTATAGGTACAATATGCATGATGTAAATTTCATCCTCAGTATAGTACAACTTTTCTAAAGTCCAAAGAATTATTCTATTTTTAAATTTAACTTCACATAAAATTTCAAAAGTAGCACAGTAGCATGTTTTTTTTTTTTTTCTTTTTCTTTTCTAACCATATGTAGTCTCTACACTCAAAATACGCACAGTTAAAAAAAATATTGCACATGTGATAATTAGTTTGTCCACAAGGTGGCAACACTGGCCTGGACTGTTTTTTACAGTCGGAAAAGAAACGGATAAGAAGAAACAACAACAAACAAGCTGTATACAGCAACAACAATATATGCTAGCTTTAATGAGTGCTAGTGTGAGGGTGTTAACGCTAGTTTATTCGCAACTCTAGTTTAAATGAGCGCGCATACATTTGTTTCAGCCACAACTTCTAGAGAGAAATAGCAAAGACACTGGACAAAGATAACACTTTGGCTGTATATGCAAAACAGATGTAGAATACTTTGGGCTTAAATAGGATATTAAGTAGATTTTTAAATATAAATGATACTTGATACTTAAAGCCACATGGCTTTCTAGTCATAGATGGTTTTCTGCTGACTATGGAGTGAAACTGATATATGGTAGATCCAGAAAATGTAAATATAGGTGAAGATGAGGAATATATTATAAGAAACCTCTATATAATATCTAACATTTTTTTTTATGGTTGAGGTTGAGTCCTGTTCTTACATTGACAGAGACCTCATCATTATCCGAAACACCCCAGAACTCACACTGATCCATATGTATGACGGAAGGAGGGATTGTCAGCAGCAATATCCATCTGATGTATAGCACATCTCCCCCACAATGTCAGCATGCGATAAGAAACGCTTGCTCTTTCAGAGTTTGTTTAGCCTGTTTTTTCCACTGTACCACAGTGGGGAATGTTATTGTGTGTTTTTGGTTTACTCGAGCTGCAGTAAAGGAGCCCCAGGGGCTGCCTTATTCTTTTAGAAGAACCGAAAGAAAAAAAAAAACATCTTATTGCTGAACATATTATACAGAGCTCATCCCTCAGTGCACGTTCTGCCTTCAACCCTGAGCACCTACGTAAAGCTGTTCAGCCCAGGGTTGTGCACCATTCAGAAATGAGCTGAGAATGCCTTTGAAATCCCAATTCTTGAATTTTGGCTGAGGTAGACAAACAATATGCTGGATTGTAATTTGAATTAGAAAGAAGCAGAATTAAAATGAAATGACATTCACAGAAATTCATATAACTGCTCTATAATTTTCAGTACAAACTTGAAACATATTGTCATACACACAGCATATGCATTATTTCCAGAAACATTACACTAAAATGTTTTGACACTTTATCTATCATACACGGTTTTTAGAGTACATACTGAGTGTGAATTACTTAAACATGCATATTAGACACACAATACGCCATCAAATGTTGTCTCAACTAGCCTAAAGGAGCGACTGAATAAACAGATTCATATTGAGCAATGTTTCTGATTTGCAGGCTCCCAGCATGCATTGCAGCATGAATAAATTATGCATTTAGTGTTACAGGCTTTTTGTTTTGTTTAGCTTTAGTTATGCTGTTGTTGCTGTTTTGTTGTCTCTCTTAGTTATATGTTGTGCGGTGATGTTAAGAGCTCATCTTTTTTTTACTAGATGTTTATTGACTGTGACTCTTACTGAGGTTTGTATGTAAGCATTGACATTCAAGTGTGTCTGCACTATTGCTATTGCACATCTTTGCTTCACAATACAATACATTTCTTAAAGGATAATTTTGACACCATTTACACCATTTGCATGTTACCCTGAAAGACTTTATTTCTTCTGCAGAAAATGCACACACACACACACACACATACACATTGGGTTTCTATGTTTTATGGGGACATTTCATAGACATAATAATTTTTTATATTGCACAAAGTGTATTTTCTACATTGTGTTCCCATTACGTAGGGTCTACCTGAACCACACCCACACAAACACAGTTTTAGATCAGTTCCATGGTGGTAATGTTAGAGCTCAGTTCTGTTTTCCTGGTTTCTGTGGGCAAATTCCAATCAGATGCAAGGATCCCTATGCCCTGTTGACTCCAAAAGGCAGAGGCGCTTGAATTGGGGAAAGGGACTTTGGAGGGAGCAGGGCACTTGCATATCATAATGAAGCAGTTTGTGAGCATCATGTGTACCCTTCATTAACATATTTGTTTAAGTGCACTTCATGAATGGATTCAGTTGTTCATTTTCATTTGGATTGCATACAAATGAAATCCTCTTCCCGAAGTTCCATTCAAGGGCACAACCACCTTTTTTTTAATGGGAGAAACAAAGCCTTTTGAAACGCTTAAGTAATTTAACAATTGCTTTGGAAAATGATTTACATTTCGAAACGCTTGAAGCACCACAGGCTGGTGGAGTCAACTGGTCAAAATGTTGTAAATGCAACAAAAACACAGCCTAAAGATATATAATTACACTTCTTACAAACCAATTGAACATTTTCATGAAATAAGTATTAAAATTCATTTCAAATTCAAGTCTTGAACACTTGTTCATTGGTTCATCAGATCAATGCTATCTAGGGTTGAACCATCTTTAGAAACTAAAGTTCGAAAACGAAGCCATTTGCTGAAATCACCTGACTTGGCGAGTTTGAACCTAGCTCAGATTCAAAGCAAAAGATTCATAAATGTTTTGAAGCTTCAGTATTTTCATCTGCTGTTTTCCCTCACGTATGAGTTTGCCATGATACAGTCTCATTGTTTGTCCATGCTAAGTGAGTGGGATCCAGTATTGTTTTGGACTCCACTGGCTTAAATCTTCATCTTTCATCTTCAAAATATCTTATTTTGTCTTCCACAGAAGAAAGTCACACTGGTTGTCGTGTGTTGAATTTCTTCTGCTGTGTTAATGTGGTGAATTTCTTTGAATTATATTACAGTAGATTTCTCTTCCTGCTGTTAAAATTCAAATTAGAATCAGCGTCATGTGTGGCATGAGGCCAATTTAATTCAGATGCACACTCATGAATTGCATTTTACCTAACCTTGGTTCGCACACTAGATTTCTAAATAGTACATAAATCCAACAGCAGCAAAAGCTGTTTCTGCAAAATAGAAACAATCAACACATTGGTCATTTTAAATAGCACTTGCCAGCATGCATCTGTTTATTGACATCAGGGCAATGTTGTGAAGCCTATCTGCATACTGCTCACAAATGTTCACTGCTTTCTAATGTGAAAGATTTTCTGTTCACTGGGATAATGTGATATCAGAGGAGGCCATTAGCAATGAAACATCAGGCCACAAAATAACACAATTAAGATAATTAATACATTTAACAGCCTGACGCTTTTCTTCTGAAGTGAGTGTTCTCTTCTAATCAATCACCTCGATTTTGCTCAGCCAAGCACTGTGTGCAGAACGCATTAGTGCAAATATACGGCACAGTGCATTCAGAAAGTATTCAGACCCCTTCATTCTTTTTGCAGCCTTATACTAAAATGCTTACATTGTTGTTGTTGTTTTTTCATACATTTCCAAAATTACATATCAAAAACAGATTTGTTATAATTAATTAAAAGAATAGGGAACACTTATTCACTATTAACTATGACTTTTCCCTCAATAAATTCCTAATTTGCTGCTTATTAATTATAGTAAGGTAGTTGTTAAGTTTAGGTATTAGGTGGGATTAGGGATGTAGAATAAGGTCATGTAGAATAAGGCATTAATATGTGCTTAAATGTGCCCATTTTAATGTTTTTTCTTTTTTTTTTCTTTTTCTCCCTGATAGATTAAAACATTTGCTATATATTTTAAAATACATAATAATTTTAATTATATAGCGCTTTATAAAATACAGATTGTTTCTAAGCAGCTTCACATTTCTTTTTCTGTTTAAATCAGTTCAGTGTTCATTAAATTCAGCTCAGTTCAGCAAAATTCATCAAATTTGAAAAAATAAAAAAATAAAATAAAAATGAAAATCAGTTCTACAGAACAGTTTTCAATCCAGTTAAAGTCAGGATTACTATAGTTAAATGAAACTAAAATTAAACCTATAAAAATATTACTTACTAAATAAAAGAAATATTAATATTAACTACTAATATTAACATGAAAGCAGAACATGTAATATATATATGTATATATATATATATATATATATATATATATAAACAAAAACTATCTCAGTGATACTAAAATAACACCGCTTCAAGTTTTGTTCGCATTCAATATAGTATAAGTGCAATCAATTTAACAATGCTGTGTTACTGAATATCAAGTGTCTTTTTTTAATCACCAGTAGTAGCAGCAGTATTCATTATTTTGCTGTATGGTATTAGATAGCTTCCATTGTATTTATAGTCCCATTAGACACAGTGGTCTGTCTGTAGAGACTAAGATATATGGGTGTGTTGAGATCGCTATCCAGAGACTGTCCATAGTTTATGGCACTAAATTGGATTTCCAAGCACAGAAAGCAGTATAAATATAAAACTCAAAGAACTTTCAAAGCAAATTATAATTAAGAACACAGTTTATTCTAATTACTAGTCTTCATCTTTGTCTGGGAAAGTGTCCCAGTCTGCTCCTGTCTAATTATTGAGTGTTGACGAGGCAGCTGGAGCTGACGTCCTCGTTAAGCACTCCAAACGAGAACAATTAGTGCTGTTCAAAGCAGAACATTATACATGCCTCAAGATGCTCATCTGTTTATGCACCAGCTGACACGCAAATGTCGACACTTGATATCGCTTCAGCTTTCTGTCAATGATGCCAGAGTGCTCAACTTTTCTTGAAAATTACCTGTGGTCTTACAGAGTAGCTCCCCTTAATGCCGAGTTCACAATGCATGATTTGCAAAGTCGTCGGATCAATGCTCTTCTCACACTACGCAACTGTCTGGGGTTCCATCTAGTTGCTCTTGTGTGCACACTACATGATGGATCAGCGACAGTGGATCACACAACATCTCAATAGGAAAAATCAACAACAACTTGCCTTATCAACAGACTACATTTCACAACCGAACACAGACGAGAAACGATACAAGAAATAACGTAAGATCATGCAAGAATGGATCCTGTTCAAAAACGGCAGCCCTAAAAAAGCTTGCAATCCAAGTTGTCTGTACACTGATTTGCAGTGAAAACTTAAAATTAACTTTCCCTTGCTTTGTATCTTGCTCTCTCATTGGCTTTAGCTCATTGCCAATGTCAGTTAAATCACATTTCACACTGCAGGACTGTGAGTTGCCAACAGGTCCAGATATTTAGCATACCAAATTTCTCACAGGCATTGGCAAGATGATGGTATTTCTCTTAGATTGCGTTTTTGATAATACACACTACACGACTGTCACTCACATGAACAAGCACCGATTTGCCTCCAATTTCACGTATTTGTCAGTGATTTCCACAAAACTGTCGGCAACTGAAAATCGTTGCAGTGTGCGACGCAGCGATCCGACAACTTTGAAAATCATGCATTGTAGTAAACCATACATGTCAATACTCACATTTTGAGTGTAGGGTAATACTCATTAGTTGTAAATGTTTTACTCATCATTCGTAGATATTTCACCCCAGTGTGTACACGCACACACAACTTGTTACCGGCAGGTTTGTAAAACATTTACAACTGATGAGTATTTTACACTTTAGATTCGGGGATGCAGAAAGCTTTGAAAATGATTTATTAATGTATTTACACAACAGGTTTTGAATACTTTGTAGTGTGTACTGCAGTGTAAAGGCTGACTGGTGAGGGTGTAGGCAGATGTCTTCTCTGACACACGTGGAGTATTTTAACGCTGTGCACCTGATGTGATCTTCAGTGGAGGGTAAAACCGGTTCACATTATCACTAGATCCCACACACTCCACACAGAACACAAGTCTGTGCTGATGACAGAAAGGGTTTAACACAACCCACTGGAATCCCCTGACTGCAAGTCATTTACACGTTTATTCACTTGACAGCAAATAATTTATTCTTAAAAAAAAATTTTTAGCATAAATGCATTTTTGGCCTTTTTAACAGACCAGCTTACAACATTAATGAAACATACATAAATTATATACTGATCATTTACTAATGGTTTAATAACTGTTATGTTCATGATTAACAAATGTTTATTGAGATAATAGTACAATGTTGACATTTCAATGATTTATAAGTGATAAATAGTGTATTAACTAGTAACTTAACTAGTAACTATTAACCATTTACTAAGGATCTGTTTGATTATTTCATGATGCTATTTTTTTTAGATAACTTACAACATATTTGTAAATTGTTAGCATATTACCGGTAACACTTTACAATAAGGTTCATTAGTTAACTACATTAGTTAACATGAACTAATAATGAACTGCACTTATACAGCGTTTATTAATCTTTGTTAATGTTAATTTCAACATTTACTAATACATTATTAAAATCTTGTTAACATTAGTTAATGCACTGTGAGTTAACATGAACTAACAATGAACATCTGTATTTTTATTAACTAACGTTAGCGAAGATTAGTAAATACAGTAACAAATGTATTGCTCATGGTTAGTTCATGTTAGTTAATACATTAACTAATGTTTAACTAATGAACCTTATTGTAAATTGTTAGCATATTACCTAATAATCATTTGTGAATGTATAGTCATGTTTTGTAAATGATTAGTTAATCATCATCTAATCACTTATAAATGACTTACAACTGAACATTATTATAAAGTGTTACCGAATAGCCTACTTAAATACTGTAATTCTGTGTATATTTATTGGGATCACGTGCTGATGGAAAAACACCTTTGTGTGCATGATTCATATGAGTCAGTGGCAGCGTGAGAAGCAAGCAGAGAAAAGGTACTCCTCAGTATACGTACAAATAAAGATAATTTATTTGGAGCATTGGGATCATTACACTGTAAAAAACAAAGTCAAACTTAAAAAATTGTTTTTTACCAGCTTCAGCAGATTTTTGAGTTTGCTCAACTTATTTTTGTGGGAGATTCTCAAATTTTTGTTGTATAAACTTAAAACGACAAGTTGAGAAAACTCAAAAATCTGCTGAAGCTGGTTGCCTTAAAATTTTAAGTTGGCTCAACTTTTTTTTTTTTACAGTGTAAACGAGGACTTAATTTACGAATTTTTGTGAAAACCTGAAATTCAACCAAAACTTTTTTTTTTTTTTTGCCTGTAGCTCAAAATTAGCCTGTGCACATTCTGACTCATTTTGCCAGCATGGGTCACATATTATTCCAAGGTTGTCCAGTTGCCAGATTTTGTATGCAACATCCTACTCACACAATTGACTCATCAAACAAATTTAAACCCATTTGTGACCTCAACCTGGTAACCTATAACCCAGCTGCACAATTGATATCTGCACAGCTAGTAGACCCAGGAAGTTGAATAGAGCATCACTGGTAGAAATGGGACAAGAAGACTGCGGTGGTGCTTCAGCAAAAATACAACAAAACAAAACTAAATATATACAGTATGTAAACAAGGTCTAGTAACTTCAATACCTTATAGATGGCAATTTCACTTCTTCAGTAGCTAAAATAAACTGCTGCAGAAAAATTAGGTGCCATGCAAAATGTAATGAGTAATTGCATTATTAATCACAGATGTATTGGAGTAAATAATACATATACTTGTTCAAAAACGTAGTAGAGTAAAAGTTGCTAATATATTGAGTAAATTACACATACTCAAATACTTTAAACAACTCGCTCTGCAAAAATGCAAATTTGTGAAAATGGTGACATGATGCGTGTATGTACTATATGTTCAGTGGTGTGCGCAGGCGTGTAGTGTTTCTTTACAAATTGACATTGCCACCTACTGGCCTGGCATGCATAATACAGCATTTTCAGTTGCTCTCACGGATCAGTGTGAATGGGATTGTTTTGGCAATTTTGTTGCTAGTATGCGAAACCTTTCAAAAACGCAAAGGAAAAGCTTTTCTGTTTGTAGTATAATTATTGTTGTGTAAATGTACCCTAAATTGAGGATAAATTAAATTTGCTGACTTGGTATTTTGGAATATGTCTGAAAGTTGTATCTTTTCTTATCTTAAATTGTCTGAGACAAAATAGCAATGAGGAGTGATTGTCTCCTGCCGGTGTCCGCTAAGACTGTTAAGGTGCTGGTGCAATTGTTTATAGCACTGCAGGCATGGAGAGACAAGTTATTGATGGCCTCTGTGTTGAGCTCTGAGGCTTTTCTAGATAGAAATTTGAGTGATAATCCAGCTGGAAGGAAGTCATCATCCCTGAGCTGCAAAAATCCTCTTTTTACACCCGTCCTCAAAAAAAGGTGTTGAAAACTGCAGACTAGTCATGTCATTCTGTTCTTATTATAAACATTACTGAAAGTAAGAATAGATGCCGTGCTACATAGAATAGACCATTTGTAAATGCAGTGTTTTTATACTGAACATTTGTTTGTTTATTTATTTATTTTTTAACAGATAGCTTTATTATTATTTTTTAATGTAAGTGAGTTGCTGTTACAATGTTACAATCTCGAGTCACATAATATCACCATCATTACACATACATGGCTTACATAAAAATGAAATCCTACCAAAATGATGGTTTAGTTGAAATTGCAATGTGCTTTCACTGTATATGCAGTTTTTTTCTAAAATGTTTAAGCACTGGTGAAAATGCTGATTTTGACTTTGTTTCTCACTCTCCCTTCAACCTATGCTGTGACATTTTTTTTTTTAATTCAATAAAGAAAAAAATGCATCTTATTAAACAAAACACTGAACACTGAAACAAAAACCACAAAATTAAGCCAAGAAGGCCTTCCTCAGAGCTGCCTGTCTATAAAGTTTGTATCATTAGAAAAGTTTGTCCTCCTTTGCTACTTCCTTATGTAACACAGCCAGCCCAAAGTCATGAAGGCTTTGCATTTATTCAGTCATCCTATTTTCATTATTCATTTTCATGAACAATACATTCTCTCATAGTTGGCAACAGGGTCATGCCCTGTATAATATCTTAAATGCTACTGCAGAATAATTCATAAAGTAATGACTTTAACAACTGAAAGTAAAGTAACTCATACATTAAAAATTAAATCCAAGCTACAGTACACTACATATGCTCACACATACACACTGAAATTGGGTGATACAACCATAATTTACTACAGTATATTCAGAATTATATGAATTCCGAACTGTGATAAGGTTGAAATAGGGTTTATAGGGTTATAAGAATAGGATTTTCAAATCTAGGTAAAGTTTTGTTCTTAACAAATAATCAGTGGGTATAAAAAGTCTACACAAACCTGTTAAAACAGCAGCTTTTTGAGATGTGAATGAATCCAAGTAAAATGATGTCAGATCTTTTGTCCCTTTTATTTAATATTACAACCAAATAAATTCATGATTTAAAATGCTGAAAGCACAACACAACCCTTAGCTAATACTTGGTTGAAGGACCTTTTGATTTTAATACAGCAGCCAGTCTTTTTGAATGGGAGTCTATCAGCTTAGCACATCTTGACCCCCACTCGTCCTTGCAAAAGAGCTCGGATTGATAATATTACTGTAAGATCTTCTGTGTACAGCCTGTGCAAGTTATTCCACAAGTCTTTCAATTGGATTTAGATCTGGACTCTTCCTTGGGCCACTGCTTTGTTGATCTGAATTTGTGTTTGAGGTTATTATTGTGCTGAAAGATTACATTTCTTTTCATCTTTTTAATGGAGGCCTGCAGACTTTGTTTCTTGAATACTACCCCAGCCCCAGCTGGAGGGAAGCAGAGCTATAGCATGATGCCTGCACCACCATGCTTTACTGTGGATATGATGCTGTTTAAATGATGAGCAGTGATGGTGTTTTTGTGTTACATGTACTTTATAAAGTTCTGGCCCCAAAGTCCAATTTGGTTTCATTGGACCATAAAAATGGGCAAAAATTTGAAAAATTTAAGTAGGCTAAGATATGAAGTATAATGGGTATTGTTATCACATACAGCAAGTGTCTAGTACACACCAGACACTCCTGCAGCTTCTTTACTGTTGCTGTAATTTTCTTGGCAGCCTCCTTGATAAGTTTCCATCTTGCTTTTACATCAGCCTTTGACAGCTGTCCTGTTCTTTGTAGTGTCTCATTGTCTCCTCCTTGTCCTCCACGATATGGCACATCTAATGTTTTGGAAATACTTCTATACCTTCTCCTGATTGGTACCTCCTCACAATGAGATCGCGCATCATTTGCAAGCTCTTTGCTCTTTCCCATTACTTCAGCATTAAAATGGCCATGGCGGAGCAGGTAGTTCAGGAGGCCATGGCTGGACGGAGCCACAGCCGGAGCCCTACTACCCCCCAATAAAAATCCTTGGGGAAACTTATGGGGCTGAACTCAGGGACTGGAGCCCTCCCTGGGCAAAACGAGGAATCAGGAGCCCTCCTTGGGCTAATCTCAGGAACAGGAGACTTCTCAGGGCTATCCACAGGAACAGGAGCCCTCACTGGGCTAGGCTCGGAGTCTGAGGCCTCCTCAAGGCTAAACATGAGACCCACGGCCCTCCTTGGGCAGAACGGGGTAACAGGGACCTTTTCAGGGGTGCACTCAGGAACTGCTTCCATCGAGGCAACCGGAGAAGCAAGCGGCTTGGGAATGGCCTCCGTGGCCATGACAAGAGAAGCAGTCCTCTTCTCAGGAACCCCAACAGACAAGACAAGACCGACAAGACTGACAAGAATAGTTCCTGTGGACAATACTTCTGGGGCCATGACTTGACTCCAGTCTGGGGCTAGAGCCATCTCTCGACTCTGGTCAGGGACTAGAGCGCGCTTTCGAGGAGCAGCCACTGGAGGATGCTCTGGAGCGCACAACATCCCCTCATACTCCACCAGCATTCCTAGGGGCACATGTGAGGTGGACGGTGGGCTTGAATGAGCCATGGATGGCGGCAGGCTTGACAGCGGAGCCGCGGAAGGCAGTGGGCTTGAGTGAGCGGCGGCTGACAGACTTGACTTCATAGCGGCCGGCTGACTTGACTGACGTGCGGCCAACGGACACGACTGACGAACAGCTGACAAACTTGACTGACGAACTGTAGGCGAGACTGACAGCAGGCTGGTTCTGGCTCGGGCCCGGGCCCGGATACTCCCCAGACACCGGAAGACCCCTTCCCTCCAACTTAATCCGGTGGTGTCTAGGAGGTCCACGGGGCGATGATAGTTGGCCCCTAGCCAGAACAGAGTGTTGATGGTGGCGTCGTTCAGCGCCGTACATGCGGCGAGCCCGCAGAATTCTCCCGCGTACTCGTAGAGGGGGAGATCTTGACGGGCTAGGGCGAAGAACCGAGCGGCTTCCATGCCGCGGGGAACAAAACAGGAAAAAAACAAAAACTTCTTTGTGAAAGCGTTTGGTTAACGGTGAATATTGACCTATCGTGCGTCCTGTTGCTGTCAAGCCCCACCTTGATGTAATGATTGACAGCTCGGGGGCGTGCTCGGCTCAGAATGCATTTTCAAATCCACAGTGACTTGAACTATATTCATCATGGGGTATTTAATGAAAATGAAATTGAAACGTCATATACAGTGAGGAAAATAAGTATTTGAACACCCTGCTATTTTGCAAGTTCTCCCACTTAGAAATCATGGAGGGGTCTGAAATTGTCATCGAGGTGCATGTCCACTGTGAGAGACATAATCTAAAAAAAATCCAGAAATCACAATGTATGATTTTTAACTATTTATTTGTATGATACAGCTGCAAATAAGTATTTGAACACCTGTCTATCAGCTAGAATTCTGACCCTCAAAGACCTGTTAGTCTGCCTTTAAAATGTCCACCTCCACTCCATTTATTATCCTAAATTAGATGCACCTGTTTGAGGTCGTTAGCTGCATAAAGACACCTGTCCACCCCATACAATCAGTAAGAATCCAACTACTAACATGGCTAAGACCAAAGAGCTGTCCAAAGACACTAGAGACAAAATTGTACACCTCCACAAGGCTGGAAAGGGCTACGGGAAATTGCCAAGCAGCTTGGTGAAAAAGGTCCACTGTTGGAGCAATCATTAGAAAATGGAAGAAGCTAAACATGACTGTCAATCTCCCTCGGACTGGGGCTCCATGCAAGATCTCACCTCGTGGGGTCTCAATGATCCTAAGAAAGGTGAGAAATCAGCCCAGAACTACACGGGAGGAGCTGGTCAATGACCTGAAAAGAGCTGGGACCACCGCTTCCAAGGTTACTGTTGGTAATACACTAAGACGCCATGGTTTGAAATCATGCATGGCACGGAAGGTTCCCCTGCTTAAACCAGGCCTGACTTAAGTTTGCCAATGACCATTTGGATGATCCAGAGGAGTCATGGGAGAAAGTCATGTGGTCAGATGAGACCAAAATAGAACTTTTGGTCATAATTCCACTAAACGTGTTTGGAGGAAGAAGAATGATGAGTACCATCCCAAGAACACCATCCCTACTGTGAAGCATGGGGTGGTAGCATCATGCTTTGGGGTGTTTTTCTGCACATGGGACAGGGCGACTGCACTGTATTAAGGAGAGGATGACCGGGGCCATGTATTGTGAGATTTTGGGGAACAACCTCCTTCCCTCAGTTAGAGCATTGAAGATGGGTCGAGGCTGGGTCTTCCAACATGACAATGACCAAGCACACAGCCAGGATAACCAAGGAGTGGCTCTGTAAGAAGCATATCAAGGTTCTGGCGTGGCCTAGCCAGTCTCCAGACCTAAACCCAATAGAGAATCTTTGGAGGAGCTCAAAGCCAGAAACCTGACTGATCTAGAGAAGATCTGTGTGGAGGAGTGGGCCAAAATCCCTCCTGCAGTGTGTGCAAACCTGGTGAAAAACTACAGGAAACGTTTGACCTCTGTAATTGCAAACAAAGGCTACTGTACCAAATATTAACATTGATTTTCTCAGGTGTTCAAATACTTATTTGCAGCTGTATCATACAAATAAATAGTTAAAAAATCATACATTGTGATTTCTGGATTTTTTTTTTAGATTATGTCTCTCACAGTGGACATGCACCTACGATGACAATTTCAGACCCCTCCATGATTTCTAAGTGGGAGAACTTGCAAAATAGCAGGGTGTTCAAATACTTATTTTCCTCACTGTATGTAAGTGTCAATGCATTTAAGAAAAATAAAAAGATATTTAAATCACCATTCTGCAACTCTTTTGCTGCACCTTTGGCTCAGAATGCATTTTGCAACTCTCATTGCATTTTGCTACAATTATCACGCGGTATGACGATGGAAATGCAATCCCAAGTGTCTTCCCCTAAGTCTAAATGTATTTAGGAAAAACAGCATTTAAATGATAATGTTGCTACAGTTTTTGCTTGGACATGTTAAACATTAATCAATTTGGGTAATATCTTGCAACTTATAAAGCTTTAAAATATGTTTTTAATTTGCATATTAAAACTAGTGTAGAAAATGGCAAATTTAAATTACATAATTGAATTTTCATTTTGCACTAAATGTTGCACATATGTATGAGAAAATGTAAATTTAAATACAGAAATACATTACCATTTTACATATTGCATTGCCATTTATGCATAATGTCAAATTGAATTTAGCTACACATATGCTTCCATACTTACATGGTTTTACTTAGATACATTTTTAACATAAATTCTAACGGGAGTGTGTGGACTATTTTAATTTTTATACCCAGTATATATCCATATGCTTCATATCTCCTGGCATAATCTATATCTATGCTTTATATCTCCTAGAAACAGTCTTTTCATGGCCTGAAGTGGATTTAGGGGACCAAGCTGAAAGGAACCTTGATTTAATGGACATGTGATACAAATACATTTGTACATTTTATACATTTTAATGTATAATATTATTGTGTATATGTTTTTAAGTTTTATATACTGTACCTTTTAGGCCAGAAGGTAGAGATTAATTTATAATTTTATATGTAAACAAACACCACATTTATTTATGTATTTATTTAAAATGTATTGAAGTTATTTACATAATACATTTTAAATGTAAATAATCTCAGCATGTCTTCCTACCTTTTCAGCAGTTCATAAGCATTGAGAATGACAATTTAAAAAATATACTGACTTATAGCATAAAATGCAATAAATTTGCAGTTTATTGCAGAATGTTTAAATTCACAAGTACATTAATGTTTAAAGTCGAATATAGCGAGGCCTACTCAATTTCTTGATTTTCTTGATCTTTAGGATTATGGGTAGTGCAGTTCAGTTCAGCTATTTTTATAGTTGTATTTTTTTAATGAAACTCTGTTGAAGTCACACTGACTTTTTAATGCCATTTTAATGAAATCACACAGACGTGTGGCTTCTACAGAACCATATATCATCAGCTAACAACATCAGAGTTCATGGTAGGTCTGTCATAAAAGGTTTACGCATTATTGCTATAAATTTATTTCTCTATGGAAAAAAATAATAATAATACTACTAATAATGTGATTCTTATCTCCAGAACCCTTCTATCGTGTTCTATTAAGTCGTTTTGATTATTTATTCAGCATATATGAAAAAAATAAGACACTGTTTTTGCAAGGCAGTTAAGGGAGCTAAAATAAAGCCCACACCACATGATTGTGGTATAGCTGAAATCCCCCTGTGCAATGCCTCAGTGTAATTGGAAGCAATCGTTCATCCATAAAGGTATTTCTGCATAACGATGAGCAGATGGTGTGCCACTTTGTGGTGAGGAAACTTAAGAATGCTCCAAGTCTAACAGGCAATTACACTCCTCCTATGCACAATTTACTCAGCCGTAAGTAGCCCAGTCATGCTCCTCTGAGAGAGGTGAACGAGCCAATTTCACTTCAGATGCTCCAGCAATTAAAGGTGGAAACACTCTCAGATATGTGCTATCACACTCTCTGAGGGAGAATACAAGTGAAAGAAGTGAGGAGGAGAAAAAAAAAAAAAGCAGGGACTGAGGAAGATGTTGAGGAAGTAAAAATAGCACTTGAAAAGGATCATGAAATTGGAAGATTTTTCAAAGGGTAGTTCATGCAAACATGAACATTCTGTCATCGTTTATTCACACTCACTTTATCCCAAAACCCTAAGCTTGAAGATATGTGAGGACAAATTAAGATATTTTTTAATTAAACCTACAGTAAGAAGTTTCTGTTCCTCACTGAAAGTCCATTTCACCAAAACTTTCAGGATTCAAAAATTTGATGATATAGTATTTAAAGATGTATTAAAAATCTTCTTTTATAGTGACATATGTGAGCAAAATATGAATCCTCATGCAAGTCATGTGACATACAGCAGCCACAATATAACTACAGTAATATAGGCATATGTCCCTACTGGAAAAAGAAAGAAAGAAACAAACAAACAAAAAAAACAACAAAGCAAAACAAAACAAAAAGGACATACAACCATCACAGAACATTTTAATGGTTTCCACTGCAAATAACATTACAGACATTACAAACCATCAATTTTTAACCATTAAAAAAATGGTTTTCTGTAGTGTGTTTTGGGACATATTCCATTAGGATTTATTAGTTTTAATGAGCCACCAATAGAAGGCAACCAATTACCAGTAGAGACCAACAGGGTCCATTGCTGTTTCCATTAAATCCAATACAAGTCTCATTATAACTAATAATATATTGGTTTTTTTGTTTGTTTTTTGTTTTTTCAGCAGGGGTTTTATTTTATTTTATTTTTTCTTCGAAATATTCCCAAAATATATCATGAATTATCTCGATTCTCAAATGTGTGTAAGTAAGTGCATTTTGCTTTATAGATTATGTTAGTTGATCTATAATGGGCGTATAATGAGCCCATAGTGTAATCTATTAACTTTGCATAAAAAATCCGTCTTTTTACTTAAGTATAAGATATGGGTGTCATAAAATATTTTTAATATGACTGACTTTGTATTTAATGTGAAATTAAATTATATGAAACGGTTCATGTAGCGTAGATTAAAATTCGGTAACACTTTATTTTGATAGTCCACTTTAGACATTCTACTAAAAGTAAGTAACTTTGCAACTACATGTCAACTAGCAGTCATTAGAGTATTAGTAGACTATCTGTTTAATATCTTCTAACACTTTATTTTGATGGGTCCACAACATACAACATACTGACTATGAGAAACTTTTACAAGTATGTCTTATTCTACTAACCCTAAACCTACCCTACTGAGAGTTAGTAGATATGTAGTTGCAAATTAATGAGAATTAGTTGACATGTAGTTACAAAGTTACTTATAGTTAGTAGAATGTCTAAAGTGGACTATCGAAATAAAGTGTAACCTAAAATTCATATACAGAGTAAATCCTTTTCACTGAACATGTTAAAATTAAGTTTGAAAATGTTATCGGGAGCGCAGTGGTGGTGACGTTGAAGGCGAGCGACCATGGTGCTGTAGTTTTTTTATGGCCTAAGTTTAGCTTTTAAGTTCTGCCACTTTTATTTAGGCTTTAAAATTCATCAAAGTTATATTATTTTGTGAATATTATCTTGATGGACAAAACGTGCAAGTTTCATGAACTATGATTGAACACAGAGCTTATTTTTTGCGATAATCCAAAAGCCTATGGAAAAATCCAAGGAACCAGTTTCATGCTAACAGCCGATCCACCTACAAAGTGATGTCATAGTTCCCCCACGCTATTACAAGACATATTAAAGTGGTAACGTTATTTATTTTTTTTGTTTGTCACATTTTATATAGGATGTCAACAACATCTTAAAAATAACAGCATTTACTATGTACAGATAAGTGCAACGGTAATATGTATTATGCTTATTGTTCTTTAATTCTAACATTATAACATGAATTGCAGTGAAACTGTTATACAGTTGAATTTATTTATACCATGGTCACACAGATTTACACTATATGTGCAAATTCATTCTCTACCAGCAGGAGGCGCTGTTGGAGTGGTAGAGAGCGAAGTTTCCCTGTATACAAAGCAGAGCTCCGCTCACAAACACTGCTTTATCAGACATTACATGCAAGATGAAATTAAAATGACATCCATAATTTTCTGAAGACACACGGTTTCCTTCAAAAATACAGTGATATAAAAACACCAGCACCGGGTTTCTATTTTGAAACGTGCAGTGCTCAACCAAGCGTTCTCCACACCCGCCAACCATTCGAATCTCCATATCCAGGATTTATTTTAATGATATTCTAATGGGCCGCTTTGTGATATCACAAACACTGGAAAACAACAGTGTAGTCCAAATGAGCCGTTCGTTGTAAAAATGAAATATCTCCCTTCAGCGTGGACTTTGAGATTTGTAACTTTGTAGATCTTTTTATGCCCAACCATACACACTGACTAAAATTCAAAAAGTGAAAAATCATAATAGGACCCCTTTAACAGTAGCTTATCTTTGTATTTTTTCCCAACATTTCATATTTGTATATTAAAAAAAAAAAAAAAAAAAGATTCGAAACACCAAGCTCATAACACTATTTATGCTATTATAATTTCACAGTGTAAATGCATTCATGCTAAATTTCAGCTTCATTAAACTGTCTGTGTAAATGCATCTAAATGCCACTTCAGCTACTTCTATTTCTTCTGCAGTGGAAATATCAGTTTTGCTAATACCGATTTCATATGATTGGTAATAGCCCTATACTGCCTTATTATATTAAGTGAAATTATTTATAAAATGATAAAACAATTTATATGAAAAATGACACATGCATTTAATACAGGAGAATGGCCTTTAAATAGGCAAAACATGATCTGGACATCAATTTAAATAAATTATATTATGCAGTAACTTTAGTCATATAAAATGTAATTTCCCAACAATAAAATTGTGGCCAGTGAAAACGTTGAGTGTCTAGTAAATTTGGAAAACCACTAGCCACAGTGGCCGGTGAGCAAAAAAGTTAATATCAAGCCCTGCACATAAACTTTGACAGACCTAACAATTTTATAGCCTATGTAATATGGATTGTTGGTGACTAGAACATTATGATACTAAAACAGGAAAAGTGATTGCCATTGTTTAAATTGGTTCAAATAGTTTGCCTTTTTAAAATGTTATGTTATTTAATTCACATTTTTGTGAACATTAATAGGTGGACTCAACCCTGCAAGCAGCAGAGGACATCCTCAGGCAGTGGAGTGACAGCAAGTGAAAATTCTAATTTCTGACCGTAGGCCTTTTACAGACAATCTAAAAATCAAATATAGAAATCAGATTGGTTTGTGGAAGTTTGGGAAAATAATAGTTATTAAAAAGCGTGAAATTAGGCTTAAGGTTGGATGTATATGCAGGACTAGCAAATGGCACTGGTTGCATCACTAAACAGGGGATGAAAATGAATTGTGTAGTTAATATATATTCTTTTTTTTTTTCTTCCCTATATAAAAGTTGTGTTCTGGTTGCTGGTTGTCCTTTGTCCCTATGTGTGTGTACTTTGTCCCTATGTGTGATCCTGCCTGTCTGACCTGTGTTTGCCCTATTATAGATTATTAAAGACTATTTGCATTCATCTTCATCGTGCGTTTATCTCACCGTAGCGTGACAGTCATGCACTGCCATTTCTATTAAATTCAAGTTTATTTGTATAGCGCTTTTTACAATACAAATCGTTGCAAAGCAGCTTTACAGGAAATTAAGTTAGAAACTTAATATATTTAACTTATGGCAAAATTTGGTAATTCTGTATGTTGTCTGAGGGTTGGCATCCTCTGAGGGGTTGGCATTTCTAGAGGTTCTGTAGCCTCAGCCGCCACCTCTGGCAGTTCTTCCGTGGACGTTGCTGACTCTGGAAATTTGGCAGTAGTGAATGCAGCCCATTCACACCACAAAGCAATCCCCCATATGGGAAATGCTGCAGACAAGGGAATCAGTTCAGGAACTGGAGGGTTAAAGTGAGTGGATCTGGGGATACCAGTTGCACGTGCAGACACCAGCGGTGCATTCCTCACACTGCATACTAGACTGAGATACCAAAGAACTGACCTCGAAGATCTGGGTGCAACAGACAGGCCGTGACAAGACTCTTGATGATCAGCTGTCAAGTGACGTGACAATGGGAGATCAGACGAGACATGGCGAGACTCTGGGAAATCAGGTGAGACGTGACGAGACTCTGGGAGGTCAGCTGTGACTTAACTTGACTCAGGAAGATCAACTGTGACTTTACTTGACTCAGGAAGATCAACTGTGACTTTAGTGGACTCACGAAAATCAGCTGTGATTTGACTGGACTCACAAAGATCAGCTGTGACTTGACTGGACTCATGAATGGCAGCAAGTGACTTGATGGGTGTTGTTGTGGCCGCCATTTTGCGAACGGGCTCCGCCGTCACCGCCATTATATGGGCGCGTTCCGGTGCAGCCGCCATTTCAGTCACAGATGCGGTGTCGCGTTCTTCCTCCGCGACACCCACAGTAAACAAAGCGCTACCAGTCAACAAAGCATAATCCATTAACTGAGCGAGTGACGAATGCGGACCCTCGCGTCTAAGGTCAGATCGTAGAGGTTGATTAATGCCATCACACAAAACCTCTATCAAAACACAGTCCGGTAGATCAGAATAGTTTGCGATGGCTAAAAATTCATATAGTTCTCCAGCGATCACAGGCCTTGTTTCAGGGCTAACAAAATTCTTGCAGTGTCCATACCTGGCCAATGTTCCTTGGAAAAGCTGCTGGGTCCTTGTGTGGCCGAGTATTCTGTAACAGGGCGAACGAGACGAGAGGCGTGCGGATCCATATGCAAGCTTTTATTCACAGACATAGTCAAAACAGAGGCGGGGTCAAACAACAGCAAACGGGTATGGCACGGGCAAGACACAAGAGTAGTCCAGTGAATAGACGAGGACGATCGGTGGCAAACAAAATCCAGGGGGGGCAAAACAAAGAGAGATAATCCAAGTGCATGATAATAATCCAGGCAGGGGCAAACAGTCCAAACAACAAGACAAGAGAGAGATCCAAGGCAGACTATAAACTTCAGGGCAGGCAAAGATCGGACAAGAAACGAGATACACAGGCTAGGATCAAGACAGGAATGACTCAGGCAATAAACAGGATTAAACTAGATTTAGACTAAGGCTGCATTTACACTGCAGGTCTTGATGACCAATTCCGATTTTGTGACTATATCCGATTTTTTTGGACGACGTGCTTACATTTCTTTTAAAAGTGACCCATATCCGATGTGTGCATTTTACACTGCACTTGGTGAAACAAGCCAAAAATAGCATATGACATCACAAATCAATTTGAATAGTACATTGAGTTTAATTTATTGACATGGAATTCATATAGAAACGTTTTTAATGGAATAGTTACATAGCTACATCAAAATAATTATATATCCTAGCACAATTCTTCAGGACAGTGATGTACGCAGCTCCGCTGAAAGCTTGCGAGTGGAATAATACTCAGGTGGTAGAAGCATGTCACATCGTCTGTGTTTTTTTAGTAATTAAAACCAAATGCGTTCATCAGTGATTGTATATCAAAGGCAGGGATATGTTTGTGTGCATTTTATTTTGTGATTTCAATGGAACGAACGGGACTGAAGCGCTCGTCCGTGCACGAGCTGTCATCACTAACAACAGCGGCAGCGAGCACTCAGCGTGATTTCAAAAGCAACACATTTCAGCGTCAAATCGCCTTTTATTTAACACAAACGAACGAAATTAATACTCTGCTACTCAACTAAAGATGTTTCATTCTTTACAGGTTTTTTGTACCGCGAAATGTTTAAAAAAACTCCCTTTTCAATGACTTAGGAGTCGCATTTACAGGGGAATATCCGATTTGTCCGCTTACACGGCAGGCGCAAATGCACGTATCTGATTCAGATCTGATTTATTTCCACATATGAATGAGGCCTGAAACCGATCGGAGAATATCGGAATCCATGTGATTTTTTCCTGCTTACACGGTCGTGGGCCATATCCAATCTGTGCCACATGGGAGGAAAAAATCGGAATTGGGTCACTTGAACCATGCAGTGTAAATGCGGCCTAAGGAAACTCGGAATGGCTTCATAAAGCAGCTGTCACTAGGTGAGTGATAAACACAGAACAATACTCGGCGATCCGAAAGAGGAAGTCCAGGGCTTATAACGTGTGTCTAATTGGATGCAGCTGTGTGTGTGTGTGTAATCAGTGCAATGGATGACGGGAACTGTGGTCCGGAGTGACACGTAACAGTGTGAGAGTCAATGTAACTGAAGAGCAACCTCTGATGGCAAGCGGATGGAAGTCCATGGACATGATTCATGACACATATATTTAAGAAAATATGTTATGTTTATATATTAAATATATTTATATGTGACCAGGGAAAAAAATGTGTGTGATAACACCTCCCTGCTGCTTGGGACGCCCGTGTGTGCTTTGTGCAGTGTTGTAGCGAGAGGAGAAGAAAGCAGTTTTTTTTTTCCGAGAGTGTGGCCTTGCTGATCCGTTTTGAGCACGCACAAGCTAGGAAACGTCACGGTTTACTCATATGGAAAAAAGAGGAAAATCCTTATTGCAGTTTCCGAGCGTCGCTGTTCGCCAAACCTGATATTGCCAAGTGCAATGTGTTCCTGGGTCAACATCTTTGTTGACCCTGGAACAACATTGTGATTAACCAATCAGATTTCAAGAACCAGTTTATAATTTTTGTGAAGTTTAGGATTACAATCAGTGTTTGGTGCTTGTACATCACTGTAATTAATCTATCAGTTCCTCTGATTTTAGGGATTACTCATGGGTAAGGTTAGGTTTAGGTGTAGGAATATGGTTAAGATTATATTTTTGGATTAAAATGTTGTTCCAGGGTCAACAAAATATGTTGACCCAGGAACACGTTGCACTTGGCAATATCAGGTTGTGCGTCGCTGTTCAGCTGTTGGATTGGCTGGTGATTGGTTGGATTTCGTGTTTCTCCGAGTGTAGGGAATGTTTGCGTGGTGAGACCGTGTAGTCCACAGTGACTGAGATTGAGTGTGAGTGTTTATTTATTCTGTTCATTTACTGGTTGATTATCATATATTATCGTTATGATATTGAGAAGGAATGTACTGTACATCTTTCTCTTTTGACGACGTGGTGTCAGAGGGGAGAGCGAGTGCACGTGGGGGCATGCGTGGGTGATGGCTCCGTGGATCTTTCGGTGCAGGTCAACGACTGCGGTCAAGTGAGCCGCCTTCTGCGAACACCCGGTCAAGCCAGCCGCCACCTGGATTTTGATGCACGTCTATTTGTGGAATTATGGTACAGATACATGAAGTGGCCAAAAAGCTGACAAAGACCTATGTTTCAGCGGTTATTAATTAAATGTGCCCTAAAACAAGCAAAATCTATTTTAAAACACATTAATATTGGACATTATAAAATATACAGTTATATTACATTCGAATAAACTTATAAAATCTGTTAAAAAACATTATAACACTTATGATTTCCTGCTTTTTCTACATTAATGCATTATTAAAATTCCTTAGTTGATATGAAATTTTCAATAAATTCTTATTCAGCACAATTATTACTCTTTCCATGTCAAGTTTCACTGGGTTTTACTGTAGAATTTGGGAGAAAATTAAAGACAAAGTCCCTCACAATACATTATAACACTGATAATTTCTTGATTTTTATATAAGCTTTATTAAAATTCTTTCAGAGGTGACATGAAATTTTCAATAAATTCTATATAAGGGTGACCATGACTCTGTCCGTGTCAAGTTTCATAGAGTTTTACTGTATAATTTGGGAGAAAATTAAAGACAAAGTCTGTCACAATGCATTATAACTGACCATTTCTTGATTTTTATACAAGCTTTATTAAAATTCCTTCAGAGGTGACATTAAATTTTCAATAAATTCTATTTAAGGGTGACTCTGTCCGTGTCAAGTTTCATAGTTTTACTGTATAATTTGGGAGAAAATTAAAGACAAAATCTGACAAAATGCACAACACATTGATCATTTCCTGCTTTTTCTTTTTCTTACCATGGAGAGGATCCTCTGATCATCCACCAGTTTTGTCCTCCATGGACATCCAGGCCTTTTTATGTTGCTGAGCTCACTAGTGCGTTCTTTTTTTCTCAGAATGTGAACAGAACTGTTGCTACAGCTAAAATAATAAAACTTGTTCCTGTGTCCAAATATATATGGACCTCACCTAACTGTGTATATATATATATATATATATATATATATATATATATATACACACACAGTTGTGCTCATAAGTTTACATACCCCTTGCAGAATGTGCAAAATGTTAATAATTGAATCAAAATAAGAGTGATCATAAAAATTGCATGTTATTTTTTTATGTAGTACTGTCCTGAGTAAGCTATTTCACATAGCAGATGTTTGCATATACTCCACAAGACAAAATAATAACTGAATTCATAATAATGAACATGAGACTCATGCATACAGTAACTATTACAAAAGCATGTACTGATCCGCAAGAATACCACACATTGCATGAAGAGAAGGGAGGTGTAAACTTTTTAAATTAGATGATATGGGTAATTTGTACTTATTTTGTCTTCTCTGAAACAAGTAAGTATTTATGTAGCTTCTGAAGTCCAGTACTAAATGGAAAAATATGATCGTTAAACAAAATGAGAAGAATTTACACATCATCATCCTGTTCAAAAGTTTACACCCCCCGTCTCTTAATGCATCGTGTGGCCTTCTTGAGCATCAGTACATATTTTCACCTTTTGTAATAGTTATGCATGAGTCCTTCAATTGTCATATATGTGACCCTGGACCACAAAACCAGTCTGAAGTCGCTGGGATATATTTGTAGCAATAGCGAAAAATACACTGTATGGGTCAAAATTATTGATTTTTCTTTAATGCCAAAAATCGTTGAGATATTAAGTAACGATCATGTTCCATTAAGATATTTTGTAAATTTCCTACCATAAATATATCAAAACTTAATTTTTGATTAGTAATATACATGGCTAAGAACTTCATTTGGACAACTTTAAAGGCGATTTTCTCAGTATTTTATATTTTAATTTTCTCACAAATTATACAGTAAAACTCTATGAAATTTGACACTGACAGAGTCACGGTCACCCTTAAAATATAATTTATTGAATATTTAATTTCACCTCTGAAGCAATTTTAATAATTCTTGTATAAATACCAAGAAATTATCAGTGTTATAATGTATTGTGACAGACTTTGTCTTTAATTTTCTCCTAAAATTATACAATACAACTCTATCCCCCGGTTTCACAGACAAGGCTTAAGTCTAGTCCTAGACTAAACTCTAAGTCTGAGCTGTTTCAACTGAACGAAACTTGCTCTGACTGATCTTAAAATATAACAGTGCCTTTGTTTTGCCTCAAGATGCACACCAGTAATGTTTTTTTCTCGACAATTGGGTTTCTTTTATTGTTTTCCTCAGTATATTTCATTTCTTGATCTCGCCCACAAGTGGAAATCTCTCTCATTATATGTGGGGAAGTCAACTTCCAACATATAATTACGTAGCCTAATGGTTAGAGAGTCGGACTTGTAATTCAAAGGTTGTGAGTTTGAGTCTTGGGCTGGCAGGAATTGAAAAGTGGGGGTACAGTGCTCTCTCCACCCTCAATACCATGACTGAGGTGCCATTGAGCAAGGCACTGAAACCCAACTGCTTTCTGGGCACTGCAGCATAAATGGCTACCCACTGCTGTGTGTGTGCACTTTGGATGGGTTAAATGCAGAGCACAAATTCCGAGTATGGGTCACCATACTTGACTGTATGTCATGTCAGTTTTTCACTTAATGCCACAGTCTTTGAATACGTGGTCACAAATAAAGAACCCTTTTCTTTATAGATGTCTGATGATATTTGATTTACTCCTGGAGTAAGTACATTATCCCAGTCACACACACACACATATATATTTTATTATATATATATTATATATATATATATATATATATATATATATATAAATATATATATAATAAAATATAAGAATATAAATGTATATACATGTAAATGAAGAGTTTGGTTCCAAAACGCGATAAACGGCATTTTCAAAAAAAAAAAAAAAAAAAAAGGGTTTCCGCCAAAATCAGTATTGTATCTGGTCGGTATTGAAAAGTCAATTTTTTATTTTACGCAATAGCGATATCTGCTGTGTTATTCTGTCATGTTTTCTGCCTTTTTTTCAAACCGCGACAAACGCCAGTCTCCCTTCTCTGCAGAACATCCTAGTTTTCCGCATCTACTTTGTACAAACAAAAATTAGGGCTGCATGATAAATCGCATGTGATTGTCATGCGCAGAGTTGGGTAGTAACTGATTACATGTAATCTGGATTACGTAATCAGATTCCAAAAATTAAGTACTTGTAATTAGAGTAAGTTACATTTTAAAATATCAGACTGCAGTTACTTTTTATTGATTACATGATTACATATTGTTCACACAAAATAAATAAATTATTCATCATTTATTGATTCTCTCTAATTCCTCTTTTTTTATCTCTTAAATTTTCCTTTCTAGTTTACCGCTTATACTCAGAAAGTACAGTTTTGTGGACATTCACACACATCCATTTGACCAATGGATTTACAAAAATCGTTTCAGGTTTAAGAAGTGTTTCATCACTGCATCAACTACTAATGAAAACATTCATTTTTATTTGAATTATCACTCAGTAGGTTATTTAACTATGTATTATTATGTATTATTGAAAGGCTTTTGTATTTCAAACTCATTAACCCAGCCAACATTTTCATGTGGACCCCATGTGGGTTTTTGGTGGGCTGTCACTTGGGCCCTGCTTGGGAAACCCAAATGGGGCCCATACAATTTTGTCCATCAGCTCCACTTGGGCCCCATGTGTGTTAACCCATAGGGGCCCAAGATGGGTACACAGTGGGCTCCAAGTGGGGCCCATGTAGGTGTTCATTAGAAGGGCCCACATGGGTCCCAAATGGGTTCTAATAATTGGGGCCAAAGTGGGCCACATGCAGAACCCTTATGGGGCCTAAATGGGTGACCACACTGAACCCACAAATGGCCCATATATGGGGTTTTTGTGGGACCACAGTGGGTCAGAACTGGGCCCCATTTATATTTCTTTATTAATTCCTCTGGATAAAGTTAAAGTGCTTTAAATTTAAATAACTTTAAATTACAATGTGTTTTGACCTAATATCAGTTGATTTTATGTGGTTCTCAATACATTTTAAATTACATGTTAAAATATTTCAACTGTGAAGAAAATGACTTCAACTCAGAATCTCTAAATCACATTTTTTATTAGGTAAAATAAAACAAAACAGGATAAAAACTGGATAAAAATACTTCAACAGAACATGATGAAATGGTATTATTCCTGGGCTTGGGCAGACTTCTCAGCTTCATACCTTAAAAAAAAAACAAAAACAAAAAACAGTAAAGGAAGAAAAACAGAAAAGGTAATTATTTTAAAATACTATACTAAAACATTCACAAAAGCATTAAAAGGCATGCGTGGTTATAATTAAGCCTTGCCAGTACTTCAGTACAAAACTGTCACTTAAAGGGATAGTTATACTACTAAAGGTAATATGAACAAGTGACACTATTCAATTTAGAAATGTAATTATGTGCTAGGAGCTATTTTTGTTGTGAGATAGCCTACACAACAATGCAATGCAGTTTGATTCAAAAGAGTGTATAACCGTAAAATGTTTATCGTCAAATTAACAGTAACTTAAAGTGAGCAAGTAAAATTACAATAATACGTACAGTACATGATGATGAAGAAAACTGTATACATGTATTTTAACATATACATATACAATTTAACATACTCTTAGGACTTCATGATGAGTCTCCCCCCTGGTCTGACAGCCGCGCTGCGGGAGGAAAAGGCCAGTTAGCACAACTTGACTCAGAAACTGAGCGTCCGCTCACATATTCTTATAAAAATTAATGTAGCTTTATATCTTGCATAAAATAAGATAAAAAAGTTGAAAATTAAAGTTAACTTACATACTCTTGTGGGCTTTCTTCATAATAAATCCATCATGGTGCCATGCCATCACATGGGGAGATGTTGGGTAACACCTAAAACCTAACAACCCCTAAAATGCAACTCATTACACTCTCTGTTTTGGGGGGATGGACATTAATAAATAAGACATTATCTTTTATTACAATTTGTTGATACTTTACTACATGTTAGGTGTGGATAAATGTATTTATTATTCATGCAACAATGCTTATTACTGTAATAGCTTTCATTAATCAGTATTGCTATATGGATGTTAAGAACTTTGTCTGTTGCTCTTATGAATGTTTTTAGCATGATTTCTGTAAAAGGTTAACTACCAAACTGAATGAAATAGCATATCATTCTTCATGACCAGTGTTTGCATATTTAATTCTGTAACCTATTAGTTTTATGCTCCCCACAAAGACGCTTATAATAGCTGGATTTGGCAACACGGTGGAGGCTGTGCCCGCGCCCTCACTATCACCTCTCTCTCAAGCCCCGTTCAGTGACCAAATAGCTGTCTGACTTACACATCCGACACGTTTGCCCACAAAAATAAAATTTTTTAATCTATTATGAAGCAGACGTGCCTCTATGCGCTCATTTTAAAAGCTTTTCTTTTCTTTTTTTATTGAAGTGGAAACGTTATATGAGCGATTGTGTTACATGCAGAAACATTCAAGAGCATTGAAACTTGTTTTCAGCTTCTGCCCTGTGGTTGTATGGCGTCTTCAACTAAAATGGCTCGAGGTCCAGTAATGAACCCTCCCCACCAGCCGAGGTCCGAACAATTATATATAAAAAACAATTGATGGTTTTTGCCAGGCCAGGGTATCTGCAGGATATTTAAGCTTAAATTCAAGACTTTTAAATAATTTTTTTTAAGACCTGCACAAAAAAATCTAAATAAATTAAAAATTAAATGACTGTAAAAAGCATGATTTACAGTTCAGATGCAGGTTTTCACAAAAACAATCAAGTATTATATTAATTAAATAACATATAAATACATTTTACTGCCTTAATTGTTTACATTTTATAACACATTATCTTCTTGTTGTTCCAGTTCACATTTACAACTCTGCGTGTTTGCTTAAAAACATGGATTAATTTTCACATTGGCCTTTGACAACAGCAGACTGTACGGGCTGATTGAAAATGGAAAATCATTCTCTTCCAGCAGGTGGTGCTTTGGGAATGGCAGTACACAAAGCCCAAGAGACAGACTCCACAAAGCAGCGAAGCAGTTGACTTTGAAACGTGCAGCGCTCATATTTATTCAAAGAATAGCCTTTTTTTAAGTTAATCGCAATTCTCGTCTTTCAGTCCCCACATTTAAGACCTCCTGAAATCATAATTAAGACTTTATTGTAACTTTTAAGATTTTTTAGGACCCGTCAACTTTCCTAATTTTTGAAAATGCCATTGTTTTTCACCCACTGAAAGTTTCATCTGTCTGTGCGCAGCGGGCCGCTCTCTCTGCTCTCATCACTGCTCGCACGACTGCACCCAAACGGCTCTAGAGCTGACCTTGATCTGCTAGATATAAATTTGATTTGCTAGAAATTAACGTATTTATTTCATTATGTCAAAAGCCTTCACGGATTCGGACCGGAGTCCACTACCGTAAAGACTACAAAAGCTGCACCAGTTGAAATAGAGGCTAGATATGTAGGTCCGGGTCCAGATGGGATGGCTTCTGGGTCCGGACCCGGACCGCGGTCCGCCTGTTAGTGACCTATGGTATAAATAAAACATCCTACTGAAATTTTGCTGGTTAACTGCCAACATTTTCATTTTTTATAACTGTTTAGCTATGATAGTTCAATCGCGACTGGCTTCATTAAGTTTCATTAGTGTCGACTCTGCCATTACTGAATTTTCAAATATTTAAAAAAATATCCAATTATATAAAAGCAGCAGCAATTCGGCTAATATAAAATGTTTATCCATTTATCCATTGACAGGCAGGCCAGGTGCTCCGTGTTGAACTGGCGAGTAGCAACCGTTTTTTTTTTTGTTTTTTTTTCAAATGAAAAGGAGCGGGAAGACACGCACGCCAATCAACGCATGACGCAATGACTGCATAGCATAAGTGTTTAAAAAAAATACCCTTGGCTTTGTGATACTTATAAATAAAATAAAATGGGATTATTCATCAAATAAATGATCTTGGATTGTTATACTGTTATACACAGTACATTATGATATAATCGTTGATGATATAAAACACATGAAATACGTCAAATTAAATCAATTTATTTAATTGTTAGGGTTAACTGCAAAAAAAAAAAAAGAAGAAAAAAATAAACTACATTTATGTAACTATACATTTTATATTTTAATATTTTATAAATACTGGGCAACCTAACTGGGGCCCACAACTTTATCCAAGCTGGGGCCCACATTCAGCCCATCAAAGTGCCCACTCTGAACCCATGCCCAGTTGACACCCATATAACACAGATAAATCCCGTGTGGGGCCCACATGGACATGTTGGCTGGGAAAATGCACAAATTCTCGTTATTTCTCATTTGCAGACATTCTCAAACTCTTTGTCATCTGATTCTGAACCTCTTTCACCAGATATATTTACTTTAAAGGGCTGGTCAGTCAGCAACTCTGTAAAAGACAATATCTCCCTTTGCATTGAACTTTGAGCATCGTAACTTCGCAGATGTTGTTTATGCTCAAACAGAAACATTACACACTAACTGAAGTAAAAAAAAAAGTGAAATCATAATCAATGACCCCTTTAAGTACCCCTGAGATTTTAAAATAAATATTTTAATAATTAAGTATCACATTTCTTTTTTAGTAAGTGAGTTATTTTAAAATGATTTATTTAAATTTGATGTTTTATGATGTAATTACATGTTTGTCTTTCATTAAACTCACAAACCCCCTGCAGTTCCTTTACAAACCCCAGTTAGGGAAACCATGATGTAATTTAATGTTTAATGCACTTCATGTTGTTAATTACAATGAGATATATGGATTACGTTACTACAATTTCTGTCATGTAGATTGGAATTAGTAACGGATTACAATTTGTAAGTAATCTACCCAGCTCTGGTTATGCGCATCTCGTCAGTAAAGCCAGTTTTGTGATCTCCATCACATGCTTTCAGATGGAGCGGCATTTAATACACAGAGCCGTATATCACTGACAAATATCGCGTAGCTTGTCAGTGTAAGTGTTTTTATTAATGCCATTAATGTTTTTGTTATACAGCACTAGTCAACTAAATGAATATAACATGGCAAAGATCAATGCTTGGAAGTTGAATGTAAGGGAAATGTCATTTTGGAATTTCTGTAGTCTAATGTGATATTGTTGTTCATGTTCTTGTTCGTGATGAAATTTTCTCTTATTGTTGTAATTAATTTAAAGTATTAACAAGATAACCTGTTGAATTAATTTTGGGGGCGATGACTGATTAAATGTAGACTATTTTTAGTCCAGTGCCTGTATATAAGATTCGTATTGACCAAGTTCAAAGGATGTCATATGTGAATCAACTTACTTTGTTGTGTATTTTCAACAGTTTCCATATGAAAAATAACTTTTTTTATATTGATTCAATGGATTTATTGCATTTAAAAAAAAATAAAGAAAAAAGAAAAACATGTCATGGATTTATTGCATTTTGAGGAAAAAATAATCAGTCTTTATAATAAATCTTTGAAAATGAAAATCTGGATTTTAATGTTTAATGTTATTATAACCTAAAGATGCTATGTGAAAGTTTGAAACAGAAAATAGTGGTTTTCATCTTACGTCAAGAAAACACATTTTTACTCAAATTAATCAAAATGGATTTATAGCAAAATGGATTTTTCAAAATATATACTGTATGTGTGTATTTATATATACATAATAAATATACACAGTACACACACACATATTATGTAAACAAAAACTTTTATTTTGGATGCCATTAATCGCGATTAATTGTTTGATAGCACTACTATGAATACATCTCACAGTGTGACTTTGTTTCTTATTCTGAACTTTATAATGTGTTAACTTCTCAAGCAACCTGATAAATTATGATAGTTATACAAATGTTTCCGATTGCATTGAAAAAAGGTTTCTGTATTAAAAAGTTGGGTCCCACTTCATATTAGGTGGCCTTAACTACTATGTACTTACATTTGAATTAAAAATTTGGTACAATGCACTTATTGTGTACATGTTTTTACATTGTACTTATATATTTTTTTAAAAATACCTATATGTAATTACATCTGTAATTAATTTCTGTAATTACATTTATAATTACACTGTTGAAGCATATTAGAAATGCAAAGTCGGCAACACCAAAGCTCCAAAAGTATCAAATAAATTTATTTAAAAAAATTTCACATAGTGTTACGTTTCGAGCACGCAGGCTCTTCATCAGACAAATGAACAACACTGATATGCCTCTCTTTATACCTCCAGGTGATCAAAGGTCACATGACCTAACACAATATTACCATAATAATAATACCCCAACAAATAAACCAAAACAATAACATATCAATCAAGGAAAAAAGAAAAAGAAAAACAGAACATATAAAGCTATGCATAAAAAACAAAATACAATTCTCAACATTCTCAATACATTGTACTTGTTTTTTTGATGTAAGTACATAGTAGTTAAGGCCACCTAATATAAAGTGTGACCAAAAGTTGAAAATGCATATGTGCCGTTTTGTTCATGATTAGCAGAAGAAAACATTAAGGCACATTTTTGCTAAAGCTGATGTGAACTTGTGTGGTGGTCACTTCGCACATCCTGTACAGAGGTACAAGTCTTGTTTATCTACGGAAGATAAGCAGTACTCCTGCAGTGACAGTTGTGTTTGACATTTAGTGTGCATGACATATAGGATGTTGTTTTTTTGCCAATGTCGGTAAACTGTGACGAAAATACAGAAGAAAACCATAGCTATTTTCAGGTAATTAGAGAGAAGTGGGAAAACTCAACACTGTGGTTAGGTGCATGTTCACACAAGCATGCGTCACTTTGGCTTGCTTCATTGCAACATACTCACTGAAAAAAAAATATATTAATTGAATTAAATACTACGGAAAAAGAAATGTAATTCCTACATTAATTTAGTTCAGACAAGAATTAAAAAAGGAGTAAATTATATATTACGACTCAATTTAAGCTTGTAGAAATCAAAGTTTGAACCTATAAGTATATTTTACTTGGAATTGTTTGTTTTTTGTTTACAATGATTATTTAAGTAAATATCAAAGTTACGATTCTGTTGTTACTATCATGCACTGGGTCATGCATAATTAATGAGGTTACATTTTTCACTGCTTTTGAGTTGTATTTACACTGTTTTATTGTTGCTTTTGTTATTAGGTTTAGTAACTTGCTGTTTTGTGGTATCTGGAGTTCATTTTCTACTCAAAATGACCAATTCATACTAACACTATCCACTGATTGTTACCATCATTGTGTATTTGTGTGCCAAGTATTGAGGTCTATGTGTTCAGTTGGATAGTAACTATATTAAGTAGACATATTATATTAAAAAAGGATCAGAAGGTGTTTGCTTGCTTGCTTACATGTTTGTAAGTGAACCACATACTTTAATAGCATGATTTTGTTCAGTGTTAAATTGTTAGAGTAAAGTTTACAAACCGTGATGGAGTGAAATGTTCTTGAGTATTGCAGAATTAACATCAAATAAATAAATAATAAAAGTAGAACATACTCATCAAACTCTAACTGCCTATGTTAATTTAACTTATTTCAAAAAAAAATTTCAGTGTAATTTTTCCTCAATTACTTATCATTATAATATTGTGAGGAAAACATTCCACAAATCAGAAAATGTTGTGTATACTTTTTGTAAAATGCAATGAAATCAAGAATCTGTGATTTGTTCATTCTCTTTACATTTTTTTTTATTGTTTTCACTGACCAACTCCAAAACATGTTCGGACAGAGGCAAAATAAAAGTGAAAAAGTTATAGAATATAGAAATAAAACGGGTTTCAAGCAGTCCACAATAAGCAGGTGAATTGGTGATAAGTGAGAGTATCTATCATTTTGGGGTATAAAAGGAGTGCATCAGTCTTTGCAAGCAAAGCTGGATCATGGCTCATCACTTTGTGCCTAATTCCATGAGAGAAGTAGTAAACAATTCAAAAAACACTTTTCTCTTTCACCAATTACCATGCATAATATTGTGAAAAGATTCAGGGAATGCAGAGAAATCTCAGTAGGCTTAAGGAAAGGCAGGACACCTCAGTTGAATGTGCATGACCTTTGAGCACTGAGATGACATTGCGTAAGAAACCACCATGTGGCTGTTAAATATAGCCACATGGGCTCAAGAGTTCTTCGGAAAACCGCTGTCACTTAGTCTGCCACTGCATCAAGAAATGCAACTTAAATTTCTGCTACACGAGGAGAAATTCTATGTAGTGATGCTGCTGGTAATTCGTCTCAACAGCCGAATTGTGTGCTGTGTTTCTCAGACCGAAGACCAAAGGGACCATCCAAACTCTCACCAGCAACAGATGCAAAAGCAGATGTCTGTCATGGTGGTGCAGCAGTGCAAATGGCATAGGTGACTGGCATATGTGTGTAGCTACAATTGACAGAGGCATATATTAGAATTGAACAGAGACATATACTGCCATCAGGATGACTTATTTCATTGGAAGTTCATGGTTATTAGATCAAGACAATATCAGGTCTCATTCTGTGTGTGCTACAACAGTGGTTTCATACACACAGAGTGAATGTACTAGACTGGCCTGCCTGCAATTCAGATCTGTCTCCTATTGAAAATGAATGGCCCATCATGAAAAGGAGAACAACAGCGTCCACCGTTGAGCAGCTGAAGTCTTGTATCAAGCAAGACTGGGCAAAAATTTTACAGTTAGGATCCTCAACTCCCAAACGATTAAACATTTTAGTCATAAGTAAAGTTGATGTGACAGTGTTAAACACACCTTTGTCCCAACATTTTTGGAGTGTGTTGTGGCCATCAAAATTAAAATTTGTTGATATATATATATATATATATATATATATATATATATATATATATAAATAATTTGGTTAGTGAAAATATTGGAAATCTTAAATAAAGGTTCAAGAGAATTAACTAATCACAGATTTTGATTTTATTGCATTTTACTAAACGTCCCAACCTTTTCATTTGGGGTTGTAGTTTGCAAATACCTAGACGCAGGTCTGTGGAGTCTCTTCCTTTTTTTATCCTGTAAATAAATAAATATTTATACACAGAGACTTGCATCTTCTATTGTTTCTTCTGGAGGATGGTGCCCTTGTATGATAGTGATTAAATGGTTGAATTTACAGTGTTAAATCTCACCTTACTTTACATTTACATTTAATCATACAGCAGACACTTTTATCAAAAGCAACTTACAAATGAGGACAATAGAAGCAATCAAACTAACAAAAGAGCAATAATATGTAAGTGCTCTGACAAGCTAGTCTAATGCAGTATACAAAGCAAGGGTGTTATTTTATAACTGATTAATTTTCTAAAACTAACAACTGTTTAATAATGTGATGCTACTTCAAAACATTGCCTGTACGTGCGTATGTGTTTTCGGTGATGGGACAGGCTCTTTCGTGCCTGTGACCCTACCTGGACAAGCAGTTTGGAGAATGGATGATGGATGGATAATGAGAAAACACTGCCACTCACTTTGAGTAAGTGTTATTCATGGCAACGTTGCAACAGTAAATGAAATTGTGCAATGCTACAAAAACCCAGGCTGCCCAACTCCCTTTTACCAGAAAAGAAGTTAAAAATAAATAAAGAAAAAAACTGCAAACTTAGTAAATGCATAGTCTTTGCAAGCTTGACAATATACTGATGTCAAAAATTAATGTGTAAGTGAGGAATAAAGGAATTAGGTGTCAAACCTCCCATTTCCTAAAAAGATCAACAAATAAGACTGCAACTTTGTTTTATTCATATCAATAAGAACTCTACCATAAGTTGTATTTTGATTATTTTATTTGACAAAATTAGTTTCATATTTTTACTGTAGGCTTTTATATCATAATGTTGCTGAATCAGCAAAAATCATTGTTAGTGTTCCGCTGAAGAAAGATCTTGGATGGCCTAAGGATGAGTAAATTAAAAGCAATTATTTTCTATTACCGTATTGACTCGAATATAAGACGATGTTTTTTCCTTGGAAATACATCTGAAAAAACGCGGTCGTCTTATATTCGGGGTCTAGACTTTGACATGTCAGTAATACACCACAACAATAGGTGGCGCCAAACACGCATAAAACGAGTGTGCCATGAAATATGTAATGTGTGTTGTAAAGATCGCGAATGAAAACAAATGAAAAAGAAAAGCTTACAGCAGCATGATCGTGACTGTCATGTTAGCCTGATGGGAACAAACTTCCTCTGTAAGTGATTTTAAAACATAAGACAGTACCCAGATTTGAAGACTAAAATAAGATTTCACTTCTACTGATAATAACATTTTGGTAGGCTACTATGAGTTGGATAGCCTAATTGTTATATAATTCAGATGGGCTACCTGTTATTTCAATGGTATATCAAAATTTTCCAATGTCATTGTTGGTACATTTTACCAGTATTTACCATACTTTCAAAACAAAAATTAGAATTGGAAAAATATGCAATATGAAAATAATTTAAGAATAAATGTGTTTTACAGAGAGAAAAAAATAAACAAAATAAAACAAGATTTGGTTTTCAAAAAGCCTTTTTCCAACAGGTACATCTGGAAAAACGGGGGTCGTCTTATAATCAGGGACGTCTTATATTCGGGACAATACGGTAATTTAAAATAGAATAATAACACAAATGTTTTACTATGTATGTCTAAGAGTTGTCATGGAAGCCCACTTCCACCACTGAATAAAAATAAATAAATGTAAAAAAGTAATTGCGACTTTTTATCTAACAATTCAGACTTTTTTTCTCGCAATTGCGAGTTTACACATTGTAATTTGACTTTTTTCTCAGAATTGTGAGATGTAAACTCACAATTGCGAGAAATGCAGTCAGAATTGGGGGATATACTGCAAACTCACAATTGCGAGAAATACAGTCAGAATTGTGAGATATAAACTTGCAATTGCGAGTTATAAATTCCAGTTCTGAGGAGAGAAAAAAGACTGATATAGTCAAAGAATTTATAGGAGTTTATATCACACAATTTTGACTTAATTTCTCAGAATTGCGAGTTTATATCTCACAATTCTGTCTTTATAACTCACAATTGCAAGTTTATATCACGCAATTCTGAGAAATAAAAGTCAGAATTGCCAGTTTATATCTCGCAATTGACTTTTTTTCTCGCAATTGCAACTTTTTATTTTGTAGTTCTGACATTTTCCTCACAATTGTGAGTTTATATGTCACAATTCTGAGAGAAAAAAAAGTCAGAATTGTGAGACAAAAAGTCGCAATAACTTTTTTATTTTTTTTTACTTCTTATTCAGTGGCGGAAATGGGCTTCCATAAGTTGTTAGCATGTGTCTATGTTAAAAAAATTATAAAACATTTGCAGTTTCTTAGAGGGATAGTTCACCCAAAAATGGAATTTATGCATTGCACACACACAAAAAAACTGCTACTCTTTTTCAGAAACAGCTGTTTCTGAGTGAACTATCCCTTTAACTCCGCCCAGTGTTCCACTGCAAAACACACACACACACACACTAGTTGAACTTCTATATAAAAGAAGCTGAACACTTGAAAACATACCTGAGAGCAACTTCTTGGTAAAGAATTGACATGGCAATGCAGAACTACTCAGCGCCTGGGGGGATCCCGATGCAGGGTGATAGAGCCTACACTGCTCAGCCAGTAATAGTGTCCATGCCTGACCAAAGTCTCAATGATGATATCATTTTCTCCACATTCAATCTTCGCTTCTGTAACCCTTGCTGTCTTGGGTTTGTGGCCTTTTACAACTCAATAAAGGTAAGCAATATAAATATATGCAATTATATAATTGTCATGCTGCTTTACAAGTACCTTACATATTTTATGTGTGTGATTGCTTGGAGACATCCCAAAGGCACGGTCTTATGGCACCAGAGCTCGCCACCTAAACATTACTGCAGTCATTATTGGTTCCATCATTTCATTTGTCATCATCATCATCGTCGCTGTCAAGATATATCAAGCCAAATCAGATTACAATCATGCTTAGAATAATTTCTGATTTTTTTTTTTGTTGTTGTTTTTGTCATTTTGTAATGATGTAAATTTTTACTATCACTTAAAACAATTATAATAAAATAAACAATTTTATAGACAGTCTTAAGAATAATGGTTCTAAACTATACCATAAAATGGTTCTTCACCTTGTAACAATAACAGAACCCTTTTGGTGCCAAATATATATATATATATATATATATATATATATATATATATATATATATATATATATATATATATATTATAGGGTTCCATAAAGAACCATGCTTTAAAAATGCTACATAGGACCTTAATGGTGACTGCATCCCAAAAACCTAGTCAGTTGACTTGCTGCCTTATCAGGCAATGACTTTGCAGGCAGCATTTTTGCACAAAGGCACCTCATGAAACAGATTTCGGACTGGCTTTTGTGGCAGTGTAACGGTTTAATAATCAACAACAAAATGGATGTTTTGATGTTAACTAAAGAAATATTTAATCACTATAATACTGATTTCTCACTAGAAATAACATCAAAAGTGCAAAAAGTTAGTCAGAAATATACATTTACACACAAACTGACCACCAAACGCAACTTTCAGACACCATCTTTATTTTTTTGGCTCAACCGTCACAGAACGGAACTCACAGGATTGTGAGATATCAAAGGCAGTGAAGGGTACCTCGATGCTGCCTTCATAAATTGATCAGATGAAGGTACCTTATGAGACAGGAAGTGAAGCTAGCTTTGCATTCGGACGTGCGTTGGTGCTTTCCTACCTTGGAATGTGTCCTCCAAAGGCAGCATTTTTCAGTTTTTGGATGCAGCCGGTTAGCCTATTTAATAATAATTTATTTGTATTAATATTAATATATTGTCATATTTATATCATTATAAATAGCTAGATATAAATGTAATTTGTATTTTTAATATATTTGTATGTAATATATATATATATATATATTTTTCCCCCTCTATCTGCCTGGTCTTATTATATCCTGTAGCCTCTATTAGGGTTTAATGTAATAAAAACAATAACAACAAAAACAACAACATATTTTGTCAATTTAGATACTTTTATTTTTTTAATGATATGAAACTCTAGCAAAAATGACAGTGTTCTAACAACAGTTATTAGCAGAATATAACTAATGACAATGGACATTGAACAAAAATACTTAAAGAAGTGAAATAGTGTAAGTGTAATAGTGTAAATAGTGTAATAATATTGGTATGATTGATTGGCCGCTTCTCTGAGGTTGTGGGATGTGATGTTTCTGAAATGCACAATTGAGTTTAGTGTTGCGATGTGTCTCCTTTATTTTGTTTACTATTAAAAAAAAAAAAGTTTTAAAAATGCGACAATGTTTTTTTGCTAGTTTCAGACTGACACAGTTATAATTTTCACGTCCAGCAGGGCAAAAAAAGGCTTATCTTACTTATAAGTATTATATTTGTGACCCTGGACCACAAAACCAGTCTGAAGTCGCTGGGGTAAAGATGATTAAGTAAAGATGTCCCATGAAGATATTTTGTAAATTTCATTTTTGATTAGTAATATGTATTGCCAAGAACTTAATTTGGACAACTTTAAAGGCGATTTTCTCAATATTTAGATTTTTTTGCACCCTTTTCAAATAGTTGTATCTCAACCAAATATTGTCCTATCATAACAAACCATACATCAATGGAAAGCATATTTATTCAGCTTTATGTATAAATCTCAATTTAAAAAATTGACACTTAAGACTGGTTTTGTGGTCCAGGGTCACATTTAGTCTTGTTTCCAGTAGGAAAAAACTAAATTAAATGTATTTTTCTTAAAATACTGTATAGAGAACATCAATAAGCGGCAGCTCAGATGTGCTGCATGATGCATGAGAATCAGTGAGATTTGTTCTCATGCGTAAAGTACGTACGGCTGAGTTTGATGAGTCAACACAGTCTTATAGGTTTTGAACAACATTAAAACTATAAATTATGACAGTTTTTTAACAGACTTTTGTAAGACAAGACACCACAGGTTTTACCTGTCAGTTTTACCAGATAGATATCTCCATACTTCCCCAATTCACCGGGAGTTTGATTGACAGGCGATCTGACCAATCATAATGCCAAATCCGCCACCTGGACCAACAAATTAACCATGAAGTGCAGTCAGTAGATTAAAGTCAATGGACTTGAACTTTTTTTTTTATATATATATATATATATTTTTTTTTTTTCTTTCTATTTTCATTCAAATGTGCTTATCAGTACACAAATCAGAAAGTATTGTCAAAGTACTGCCAACAACCAGAAAAAAAATGAATTTTCACCCAGTAGAAATATATATATATATATATATTTGAACAAAGCCCTCTTTAAAAATATAGATTTGACTAAAACAAAAATTCATCCATCTTGTCTGTTTTTATAACCATCCATCCAAACTCCTTCCTAACCCTCCAACTCTCCTTTAAATGAAAAGTGTTAGCTGAACTAATCACCTTAAATAGTCCAATATTAATGTCCCACTATCTAACAAAGTGACACTGGATATTTACAGCTAAGGCACTTAGGTGCTTTTGTTCTCAGCAGGGTAGAGAAGTTTAATGCAGTCACATTCAGCCGCCCACAGCTACACTTCTCAATAGTGACGTTAATTTCCCTTCGTGTCACTCAATATGACTATACACTCCACTCTATACTCTAAAATACAGCTGAAATGTATTCAGATACAAATCTAATAACTTATTCATCAGTCTGATGTGCTGTTTCCTGTCAGCTCTTCTGTCATTTACAGCCCTGCAGTTTGATTATAAAAAGATTGAATCACCGAGAATGAGTCTTATTGTGATAGTCCGTGGCCTTTCAAGGTGTCTTTAGAGACCGCAGAACTCTAAATTTGGTCTCACATGACATCCAAGTCCTGCAAATCATCAAGTCATGTTCTTCCCAGTGGAATCATGTGGCGGCTGCAGTCAGATTGTGTTAGGTGGACTTCCTCAAGTGTTCAGCGGCTGCACGGAGCTCAATTTAATTGCTCCTTGCCTCCAGGAGAACGTTGAGAGCACACATTTGATTTGAGCGGAAATGAATGCAGCTCTTACGGCTTGTTTAACTTGTACGGATGAGTGTGGAATGAATTCCTCCACCTTGGGATGAAGCTTATATATCAGTGTGATTATTCTGCTGGATGCAAGGCAGAATGGAATAGAGTGAAATTAATGGTAGCTGTTAAACACACATATTTTTTTCTCTGTGTAAAATCCATCATCCATCCATCCATTCTCCAAACCACTTGTCCTTTTGTATTGGGTCACGGGTTGTGTAAAATCTTATGTAACATATTGATTTCATAGCAGCAGAAAGTTCATGGAGGTATACATTGCTTTAACTCTATATTTTTTCACTGTTTTTATATGACGAAGATGTACTGCTACTTCCCAGGTCCTCACAAACACTAACATAATACAACTGTGTGAAAATAACTTATCTGGATTTCATTTAAATAATAATCTAAAAATGCAAGAGGATGAGTTTCATGAAGCCTGTCAATAAAACACCTCAAAATGAACAGAAAGGACATAAGAAATTATATTTTGCATAAAGAAAATTAAGCTTATTGTTATGACCTTTTAAGATTTTACTTTTGATGAACCCCTGAGCCAAATCATTGAAGTCGGTCATTCTGATGAGGTCTCACTCAATGACACAAGCATATTCAGTTGACCTTTGCTCATCTTCACAGTTTTTTATCCAAGGATGATGTGGATGCTGGGAAATGGCAGTGAAGTATTGAATATCATGGTCTGTAGCACTAGGGATTTGTCCTAACAGGTTTAATTAAACTCTGAAATGAATTGGCTGTTTACTCCGGTTCTTGTGAAGGTTAGAAGGACAATTAGATGGAAGCATGCTGGCCTGGTCTATTAAATTATTTTTATTGGACTTAATTAGAATACTAAATAATTCAGGTGCTAATACATAATGGATCTGAGTAAGTTGTAGATGTTCTTTTTCCAGCATTTTTACCTGAAATATGAATTTAATTTAATTGAAATTGTAATTTAATTTAATGCTTAAATGTGTATATAGGTAATTGATGTGAATAACTTTTATAAAGTTTATATACATTCTGCATGATAATGCACAGTATAACACATTTATTGAGTGACAGATTGAATATTTGTCGCTATATATTGACGTGCTTCCCACGAGGCTATCAACATGAACATGAAGTATGGAAATTTGTGAAAAACAAATAAAAGAAAATGGTGATTTAAGAAATTAGAATTACAAACAGATACAATTAGAAGATACACTTTTTCTAATAAAATAAAATGGCAAAAATCAAGTCTTCTAAAGTCAGCTGACAGCTTTGTGTGAGGAACCTCAAATAAATATTTCATATAATATGGCTTCAACAGACAAAGAAGATTGGCACCCCCTGTGGAACCTATTTAAAGTCACAAGCCAACATGTACTGTCTTTTCACTATGCAAAAGTCATACACACCATTAGAAGCACATGTCAACGATATCTTCACAAAGCTATTTATGAATGCTTGTTTAATACATACTGCTCTTGTGAATTACTGGCAAGACTTAACAAGAAATTTCCCGGCAGCATTAGCCTCAGCGCATGATAGGCAGCTCCAGCATGGTCTGGCAGGCCGAGATGACTGCAGTGGTAGATAAAGGTTTATTGGAAGACATGAGGTTTCACATGGAATTGTTGACTATTTGAAGTCAGAGCTCAGGGCTACAGATCTTCTCTGCCTTGAGCTCCTCACACTCTCATTTATTTATGTATCTATCCATTTTACCCCTGCGGAGATCCAAGAGCCCTATGTCACCTACAGAGAGCTGAAATAAACAACCTGCTACTGGCATCACAGACAGACACATAAAGACGGCAATGAAAACAGCAAGGGGGCAAAGGAGGCGGCAGACAGCCACTGCCTCCCAAATCTCTCACGATTCAATAGTTATGAAAACTGACAAAACCATCTGTGTTTTAAAAGGAAGGCAAAACCTAATCTATTTTCTAACAAATGCTCAAGTAATTATTCAAGACTTTTTCCTTCCTTTTTTTCCCTTCACAAAGCTAAGGCATCTTTCTTGTAATATGAATACGTCTCCCTTGGGTAGCTGCATAATTGGACCTAATGAAACATTCATATGGCAAACGTCATGTAGTATTTTAGAAATAGCGATGGAATACAGCAACAAAATTTAAGCAAAGTGCAAAGCTGGAAACATAATTGTCATTCATTTCAGTAGATAGCATGAAGTCAAGCTAAGTGATTATCATCTGAGAAATCAACACATGCATTTGCGTTTCAAAGTAAGCAGGCCTGCAAACTGTCTTGATTATTATGGATTGAGCAATATAAGCTGTTAACACTACTATTGATCCTCAAAGTACAATGGCTATTCAGAAAAATGGAATTCCAGGAAAAAAAAAAAAAAGGGACATTAACTGGCATTTTTTATGAAGAAAGGCTTTGATGAGGAGAGTAGCTCGCAGCTCTTATGTGTCTCAGAGCTGCATGAGTTTCTATTCTCAGCAGGTTTCTTAGAAGATGCTGCTGATGGCAAATCTGTATCATCACTATCAGATATCCCAGAATGCCTTATGTTTTGCTTGTTGTAGAAGTAAACAATGAATTCCAAATATGAGTCAAAAGCTTTCAGGAATTCTACAATCATGCTAAGGTCATGAGTTTGATTCCCAGGTAAAGCAAACACTGATGAAATGAAACGTGTACCTTTTATTGTAATGTAAATTACTTTGGATGTTGGAGTTTGAATCAATCTTAAGACTCCTTCACTGAACAGTTCACTCAGAGTAGAACCAACATCTGACCACTAAGTGAACTACAATATATATCAATAACAATGTTATTGATATGTGTTATATATATGTTAACTTACATCTACACATCTGATTTAAGGCCCGTTCACACCAAGAACGATAACTATAAAGATAACTATACTGGCTTTCTCAGCAGTGGGAAGATGGTGGTTTTAAGCTAGAGAAAATCAAAGTTTTCCTCACACAACATAGGAAAAAATTACAGAGCAAATTACAGGTTTCACCTTGGCTGAATCTACAGTAGCTACTTACAGCATTCGTACTCAGAGGTCCTTTGGGAAATCCAGTTCTGTCCAGATAGGATGTCAGTGATTGCGCTATGTTGTTATTTCCCACAACACTTCTCAGATTTCCTCATGGAGTGCAGATTGTCTGCTGCACTTTCATAGATAGGCTATAGAGAAGCCAAAAATCTCCAGATACATGGATCTCCACATTGTGGAATAGGGTGTACCTCTAGTCCTCTTTGAATTGGTAACCTACATGAAATCACAGACGTGAGATGTCCAATGTTAATAATGTAAACTCAATCATGGTTTGGAAATCTGAGATTTATATTTTATCTAGTAGACATTTTACAACTTTGTTCCCACCATGTACTATAAAACGACTGACGTTCTACAAAATCTTGCGATCTTTCGACAAAATCATTTTCATTTTTTCTTATAAAACCTGTTATTATTTATATCATCCAAGTACATGAATAAATTAATGACATTACTTGTCCTTTCTAAGCAGAAATAATAGACAAACACTGATGCAAACTCAGAGGAATTTGTTGGCATGTTTAGTAGACAATTGGTGCCCTGGATATGGATATTATGCTGTTTACTTGTTTTTTAAACAATAGAGTAGCAACAGTGTTTGTTTATTCATGGACATGGCTGTGTATATCAGGCCATAAATCCATAAAAAACTATGCATGGGTGCTTGCTTTGAAGTTGCCACCCCATATAGTCCTTATGCCACTTCTTTGTCAACCCAGTAATCATTTCCCAGATCCACCACTGCGCTAGACACATTTTTGTGAGATTCTCTCTCGTCTCAATAAATTATTAATTGTAATGTTTAATAGAAACATGAAAGAGAATGCCACAGAGAGATTTGTGAGGCACAAAACTAGCAACATAACAATGCTCTCTTATTCCTATATTTCACACGTGTCCTGCTCGATAAAATTTGTGCCAAACCTCAGTTAAAAACCAGACAAAATGGCTCAAAACAAGTTATATAAAAAGGGTAAAGGTTAATGGGCATAATGTTAGTAGACCTTCCTGTTGCAGAATTACAAGACTGATTGCCCTTTTTCAATGGTTAAGGCACTTCAAAACGAATGAACTGTCATTACGAGCAAAATGACATTTGAGAAATCAATGCAAAGGCCTTTTAGTAAAGCGCTCAAGATTTCTGTCCCTGTTTAGAAAGCTGTCGTTATGGCAGTGGCAGCAGTGGATCGATATGAAATAACAATAGTGACGGAGGCCATAAACACAGAAAATGTCTCTGTTCAGAATACCAAACTGCCATACTTCTACTCTTACTATTTCTGCAGTATATAATATGTCTACAGTGTACAGTATATACTGAAATCATTTTTCTGTATGAGTGGGTAACATTCATCAAAAAGTTGAGTCCACTTGACCATCCGTTTCCATTGTGATGAATGAATCATTTCATGAGCTGTGATTATGACTCATCATTTGATCAGACTGCCAAACATTAAGACATTTTAACACAAGTTGTCCAGAATGGTTTTGTTCACTTGTTATTTTGAGCTTGTTTGACATGCAGTTGTCGCTCTCTTAAATACTTGTACTGTATGTGAGCATAACCGTATATAGAGGACTGACAACTGTATTATGCTGTTTGAATGTGGCCATATGAAGTCATGTAAGAAAATTAGCATACCACGAGTACTTTTTCAAATATTTGTAGTTCTGTACCTAATGTTTCACATAATATTTTTAAGGAATAGTGTGTAGTGTAGACCTCCTTGTGAAAAGAACCATTTATGGTAAACTAAAGAGTGCTGGGTAGCAACTGATTACATGTAATCTGACAAATAATTATGCAAGTTACTAAACTGTTAAATACTGTTTTCATCATATCCAGATTGACCTTTACTAACTATTGATTTTGGAAGTCTGAACAAAAATATATCAAACCTGGAAGACTTTGGGTGTGTAATGTCAGTGCTGTTTTCATGTTTGTGTCACACCCTTGGACTTTCTGTTGTGTTTTCATCCCCCCATGTGCTCTGTGTGACCTTGTTTTCCATCTATGTCTGATGATTGTCATTTGGTTCAGGTGTGTCTTGTTAATTTCCTTCAGTTGCCTGTGTATTTAGTTCAGTCTGTGTTCCCTCGTCTGGTTTACTTGGTCCCTACATGTGCATCCTGCCTGTCCGTCCTGTCGATTGCCCTCTTGTGGATTATTAAAGACTATTTGCATCTATCTTTGCCTTCTTCGTGTGTTTATCTCACCTTAGCGTGACAGTTTGTTCATATAATGCAGGAATGAGTGATGCAAATGAATTGTTTTTGCCTTGAACATAGTCACTGCTGCTGTAAATATATATATATATATCTGTAATCAGTAATGGACTACAGTTTGTAAGTAATCTACCCAGCTCTATTTGTAATGACGGAGTTGCAATTTAGTACAGTTAAAATTACAATTAAGTACTTTACATGTGTTTTAGCGTGTTAGTCAACACATCAAAACAAGTGTACTTTTTTTTTTTTACTTTTTAAGTGTACTTTGTCATGAAAGTGCACTCTTTTCAAGTATACAACAAGTGTACGTTTAATACACTTCATTTTCACACCGTATTTAGTAAGTAGTAAATTTGTATTCCATTATAAAGAAGGCTAGTTAGATCACTAAACCCTTGAGAAATACAACTAGATGTCTCTCACAAAATCTTTGTGACTAAAACATGTTTCACCATCTGATGATATTTTGTTCTCATTTTGGTGCTAAAACGACAGCAAACAGAATGCACCATATTTGTCATTGTCAGAATGCAATGAGTTACGAGCGATCGAGTGCTGTGACTGATAAGGTCAGAAATGAAAATGTGTTGAAGCTTGCATCACGATGTGAACTGTGTAACAGATTGACAGCAAACAAAAAGCGATTACTGTCTAACAGGAATGGAAAAATGCAGGATCAAAGCAACATTAAACTGACTGGATGACGTGAAATCTTCAGAAGAGTTTAGGGACGCCACTGCACAGATGGTTGCTACATGACAGCCTGTCATACACGCAAACATCACACAGCCCTTCAAATCACTCATAGAGAGGGAACGGCATGGTGATAGTGCACGCAACAATTAAAATGTCTTCCTTTACTCACACTCATGTTTTCTGTTGACTTTCTATTGTTAAAAAGGAGATATTTTATAGCTTGTGAAGCTGTTCTTTTCCAAGCTAAAAAAGTGGACTCATGAAACACAAATTACATTTTTGTGCATTTCACTCTTTTACGAAGCTATTGTATGGTTTCAGAAGTCTTGAAATATTGTGCATAGTGCATTAACAGTATTTAACAGTATCAGTACCTTTTCAGAGTCTGATGGCCACCAGTCATGATATGGAAAAGAACAGCTGTTGCATTCTGAAAAACAACTCATTTTGTTGGAGTGGCATTAGGGTGAATAAAATGTCCTATCCCTTTAAGGATAATACTTGAGCTTTTTCTACTGAATTCACTGCACATGCCACTTTTTTATGTAATTTAGCAGATACAGACTTGTTCAAAGTAAAGTACATTCACAACAGCTTCACTTTAGAGTAACTGGTGTTTTAGTTTAGTGTCTTTTTCAAGAGCACACTAGTTTAAACAGATCATAGTCTAATTTTACACATTATCCCTTCTGGGATTTAAACCATTGACTTTCAGATTATTAGCCAAGACCTGTAGGATCTACCATCATTGTGTTTTCCCCTCATGGTGACAGCAGTAATAATAGACCAAACAGAGTAATGCTTGCTGGTACTTTCCACAAATACATTTTTTAAATTATTGTTACAGACATAAATCTCATCATTTTGTGGTTAAAATACATGCTACAAAGTTAATTTATGGAATGCATTTACTGATTTCTTTTTTCTTTTCTTTTTCTTTCTTTTTTTTTTTTGTTACCAGAATCAACGTTAGTGTCAAACACACTAATACAAAACACCATTATGGTAAGACACACAAGATGTAATATAAAACCCTAATATAAATAAATTATGAGAAAAAAATAAATAAATAAACAAGATGATGAAAAACCATTAAATGTGAGCATTAAATTTAATAAATGTCAATTTACAATTTTTCACTGTAAATTATATGACTTGGTCTTTTTCACTTTAAAAAAGTGTATATGTAACACTATTTTACTGTAAAATTGTATGAAATGTCACATTATATCTAGCATAGTTTTTTTCATATAGAGAAATTACTGTTAACCAACTAACTAGGTATTTTATTTTATTTTATTTTTTTAATTTTATTTTATTACAGTTAAAATTAGTTAACACAACATTTTATTTCCTTCTTTTTTATTATTGTCCAAAATGTAATATTTATCCTTCATCCAGTCTCACAGTATTAGTCAAAACTGTAATAAGGAGAAAGTTAAAATGCTTTTTAAAAACAATACCAGACATGTACCCTGTGCATGTGTTTGAGTGAGGTTATGTGTGCAGGGGTTGAATTGGGCCTCCATTTAACAAATTTACCTGAAATTTGACTTTCAATTCATTCCAGTTCCTGAATAATTCACTTTTTTTTTTGATGTTACTCTTAGTTTTTTTGTGTCTAATTGACAGTGATCCCTAGGGGATTTTTGTTTTGGGGGTTGCTTGCTGGCCCAAGTAAAAAAAAAATAATAATAATAATATAAATAAATAATAATAATAAAAAAAAAAAAAAAAAAAAAAAATATATAAATATATATATATATATATATATATATATTATTATTATGAAATAAATGTTTTCTCAAATACATGTTGGACACAATTATTGGCACCCCTAGAAATTATTATGAGTAAAATATCTTTGAAGTACATTCTCATTCATATTCACAATTTTTAGCACTCCAGGGTGATTATGAACATGAAATTATCCAGCCATGGCTTCCTGTTTTACAGAAATATAAATAGGAGGGAAAACAAAGCCCAAATTCACTTAATCATCCATCACAATGAGAAAAACCAAAGAATATATTTCTGATGTGCAGCAAAAGATAATTTAGCTTCACAAATTAGCGAAGTGGCTTTAAGAAAAGAGCTAGAGCAGTGAAAATTCCCATTTCCACCATCAGGGCAATAATTAAGAATTTCCAATCAACATAAAATGTTACTAAACTGCCTGGAAGTGGACGTGTGTCTATATCGCCCTAATGCACGGTGAGAAGGAGAGTTTGAGTGGCTAAAGACTCTACAGGGACCACAGCTGGAGAATTGCAGAAAATAGTTGAGTCTCGGGGTCAGAAAACCTTTAAAAAAAATGTCAAACAGCACCTATATCACCACGTGTTGTTTGGGAGGGTTTCAAGAAAAATTCTCCTCGCTCATCCAAAAACAAAGCATATTCAGTTATCAGACACGACTGGAACTTCAAATGGGACTGGCTTCTATGGTCAGATGAAACTAAAAAAAATGAGCTTTTTAGCAGCAAACACTCAAGATGGGTTTGGAGAACACAGGGATAAAAAGTACATGTGTACAATGAAATATACTGCTGTATTTTTGATGTTGTAGGCCTATATTTCTGCTGGAGGTCCTGGACATCTTGTTTAGACACATGGCATCATGGATTGTATCAAATACCAAAAAAATCAATAAATGACTGACTCTGTTTGAAATCTTATAATCGGCCATGTTTGGATCTTCCAACCGTACAATAATCCAAACACAAACCTCAAAAACAACACAAAAACTGAGCACAAAACCAAGCTTCTGCTGGCCGTTCCAGTCCTCTGACCTGATCCCTATAGAAAATGAGTGGGGTGAACTGAAGAGAAGAAGCACCAACATGGAGCTGGGAATCTAAAGGGTCTGGAATGATTCTGGATGAAGGAATGGTCTCTGATCTCTTGTCAGGTGTTCTCTAACCTCATCAGGCATTATAGGAGAAAATTTAGAGCTGTTAAACTGGCAAATGGAGGTTTCAAAAAGTATTGAATAAAAGGGTGCCATTAATTGTGGCCAATGTGTATTAGAGAAAAAAATGTATTTCATAACAATATTTCCCCCCATTTTAAATTATTATTATCCAATGAAAGGTTAGATTTTTGTGAATTTTTAAAATAAAAGATCAAAAGGATTAACAATGCAGATTAATTTTCACAGCCTTCTTTGAACATATTTACCAAGGGTGCCGATATTTTTGGACATGACTGTATATATACAGTATATATATATAGCAGTGAGCTATGACTACTTTCAAGGGCAAAGCAGACAAAATTACTATTTAAAAATCAATCATAGCTATTGAAATTTATCGTCATTTTTTACAAATAAAGCTTCATATTATAAGAACGATACTTTCTATGACCTTTATATCCTGCAGTCATGGCGAGATTAGGTTCCTTCGATCTAAAAAAACAAGAATCGAAAAAGAATCGAAAACAACAGAAGAATCGATTCTCGGAATCGAATCCCATCGATTCCAGAACCAGTAATCGGAATCGGACTCGATTCCAAAAAATTCGGAATCTTACAGCCCTACCAAGAATACTGCAGCCTGCGACAGCTGTTATAACCCTTTCACACCGGCGCCGACACATCATAACTCTTCTACCGTTTACACTATCAAAATCATTCAAATTGCTCCTGACAGCAGACAACATGCGCTTTTCGGCAATATATGGCTTAATACGGTAATTTCTCGCACTCCGTCAACAAATGACCGCAGATTTCCGGGAGAGCGGGAAGGGAGAATTTGGGAGCAGGCTGAGTAAGATGTGTTCACATGTGGTGTGTGCACCGCTATAACGAGTCCGTGCCTGTAAATGTGTGTGTGTGTGTGTGCGTGTGCATGTGTGTGTAAATGTGTGTGTGTGTATGAACAAAAAAGCCTTCTTGGTCTCTATTTTGGGTCTTTCATATGTAAGTCATAAGCCTGGGTGCTTAGAAAAGTAATAACACACCTCTGTTCGACAAGCCGTATGATTTGAGGCATCATTCATATCTGTGGAATTAAACAATGGGGTTAGAAGTTTGTTCAAATTCCTAACTCTGAGTAATAATAGTGATGCTTAATAATAGTAATAATAGTGAATCTTCAAGTCTATGTTGATTTATTACACAAAAGGCAAATCAGCCTCATTCTCACCCAGAGTGAAATATAGATACATATTTTACAACTGACAAATGAAAAATGGCCTCTAATTGATCCTTCTCTAATTATAATATATTATGCATGCGGCATCTTGATGTGAGCGATGAGACACAAATATTCTCCATTATTTATGAGGTAAATTTCAGGATTATGTAGCTGTGATCATCAGTGCTTTATGTGTCTCTGTGTTCATCTCTATTCATTACTGAGCTCACTGATTGATGAGCAGCTCTTCATGAAAGGTTTGTAGAGTCACTAAGGACTCACAGAGAGACGCTGTTAGGTTTTAAGATACTCAGGAGGATTTCATGTTAGAGCTAATGAAGAGCAAACGAGAGAAATTGTAACACAAGTATAGTGGCTGCAGTTCCTCTTTCTAGTTTTCTTTGGAAATGGCAATCACAACAAAGTTGTAGGAATGAAAGTTCTGCCTTACAGATAAATGGCATTCTCAATTAAAGGGGTCGCGAACTGAGAGATCAAATTTTCCTTGATCTTTTGACGTGTCAGTGTACTATAAAAACACCATGTACGTTTCAGAAGTTTTGTTTTTGAATTTGTCTCATTATGACAGTGCGATGAAAGACTGCCTCTGCAGAAGAAAATCAATGGCTATTTCTACATATTTGCCTCTTTAGCCCCGCCCACTGATTTGCACATGTAGTAGGAAGAGAGAAAATACTAGACAGATGCAAACACAGGATTACTGCATCAACAAAACCATAGATATCTTCCTAGGATTACAAGACACTATGTACTGTAAGCAGGGGTGCCTTAAGATAAGCAGAGGACCCTGGGCATTACGATAGGCCCCCCTACCCTAGATAATTATTGTTAGTATCATCATTTTAGCTTGCTGCTGATTATCTGTCAAATTCTGACTTTTTCTTGTTGATACTGTATGCCAGTAAACATTTAAAACTCTATTCTGCGTAAAATGTGAATATAAGTGAATATGCAAATTCACTCTTTGCCAGAAGGTGGTGCTTGTGGAACAGCAGCATTATAGACGTTAGATAAAGTACACAGTGTGTTATTACAGGCATTATACGGAGGTAATATGAAAAGAAAATGCCATCAAAACTTTCCTGGCTGAAATGTTTTACAGGTATTAGAGGTGTTTTACAGGGAGTTTACAGGTATATTTAAACATCATACATTACACAAAAAATTCATTGTTCATCATCAGTAGATCGAACCTATCTCTTGGCAAGTTGGGATGCCTGGCTATTATTGAATGTCTGTAAACTCAGATTTTGTGATGTTCCACACTTTCTGCACTAGTTGGGCCCATCTGCAACTTTTTGCCCGATTGAGCATGTTGGTGTCAGGCAGTCGGTAAGAGAGATAGCTTTAATTGGCTGTTCAGCTTAGTGAACCAGTGCACGAGAAAAGTGATGAAAGCAATGACAAGGTCAAGAGGGACACAAAACAGACTAACTTTACATCTTCATTTTACCTGAATATTCCAATACGCAAATACTGTATTTTCGTGCCATTTGTCTGGAATGAATAAACTGAAGACCAAGTGATCAACATCAAAATAGTAAGCAGTCACTGCTTTGTTTACAGTTTATATGTCCACAGTCCTCATTTTTCTTCCCATTTTGAATAGCAAGTATAGACCACTGCCACCTGTGGGTATGGAGTTATTTTCTCTCCATACAGAAGGTACATGCTAGTTGTCCATTGACTGTGTCTTTGAGGTGTGTTCAAGAGCAACTTTTTGGCCCAGATGCATGCAACGTTGAGGCGACAACACAGTTGGCTTTGTTTATTGCTAGTACTTTGATGTCGATTTGAAGTCTCATGGCCTTTAAATGGGAAATGGTGCACAATTCATTGACTCACATGTTCAGCAGGTGACTGTGAGGAGAGCACCTCCTCTCTGCAGGAGATCATTTATCAGTTGGAAGAGTTTCTCTGGGATTCTCCTCCAGGGATACTTGAACTGCCAAAGCCGAAGCCGCTGGTGTTTGTGAGCAGATGCTTCAGCAGAGAATGTGTAAACCACCAAAGACATGCAGCTAAGTGGCTTCTGATATTTCATTATGAATTCTGGAATAGTTTCACCCACCCACATCTTTCATCTAGACACTTGAGAGAATGGAAAAAGGACACAAATGTATCACAATATCATGCCGGGCTCTGTTAAAATTCATTTCTGAGTGCTGTATTATATTCGAACCCTTCCATTTTGATAAAAAACATGAGTAATACGAGCAGGAATGATCTGAAAAGTTGGGGACACATTATAAATCTCATCAGCCTCTCTAAAATAAACATTATAAATCTCATCACTTTACAAATGCCTAGTTTCTATGGATACATTTATAATGGATATCATTTGAAAGTTTAAAAAGTAAACTTTCCAGAAATGTCAGTAAATGGAGCATTTCAGTAATATTTCAGTTAGATCTAAAACATTGTTTCAGTAATGTTAAAAATAAGAATGCTAGGCATGCTAATTTAATATAGATAATTACATCACAAAAAAGTTCAAAAAAGTAACTCAAAAGTAGTTCAATTAATGTTGAATTAAAATATATGGTCACACAATAGTTTAGGGACCAATTCTCACTATTAACGAGTTGCTTATTAGCATGCATATTACTAGCATAATGGTTGTTTATTGGTACTTATAAAGCACATATTAACCCTCTACGGCATAGTGTTGCCCCAGGCAACGAAAAGTTTTTCTTATGCCCCATGTTCAGTACATGATTTTTTAAATGATTGCAACCAATTCAAATGTTTGAAAAGTATCGAAAAACAGTCCAATAAGGTGTGAGAGTCACTATCAAGCACCACTTGAAGGCAGGACAACCTGTTCTGACACATGGTCACAGGCACACATGGTGTGAGAAAAAGGCAAGATTATTTGCTTTAGTAATCTTATTTAAAATGACATGAACTGTACATAAAATATATGTGTGTGTGTGTGTGTGTGTGTGTGTGTGAATGTGTAGAGAATACTTTTGTCAGGTTTTATGATTTCTTATTTTATTTTGCATGTTCAGAAATTCAGTTTTTCTGAGGCAACGTTATGCAGTAAGGGGTAAAGAAGCAGGGGTCCACAGCTCCGATCCCTAACCAGGATTTCTCTTTGACAATACATACGGGCAAATAATGTGTGACAAAAAGGGAAGATGCAAGTTTCCTGAGTGCACAGGAACACCCAAAGTGTAACATGCACCTCTGTTTCACAGCAGAGAAGAAGTGCTTCTTGAAGTTTAACACAGAGTAAAATCTCATTCCATGAAGTACATGATATGACACGACGTGCAGATAATTACTCCTCACCTGGTTGCTGCCACACACGCTTGACACCATCTGAACCAAATAAGTTTATCTTGGTCTCATCAGACAACAGGATATGGTTCCAGTAATCCATGTCCTTAGTCTGCTTGTCTTCAGCAAACTGTTTGCAGGCTTTCTTGTACATAATCTTTAGAAGAGGCTTCCTTCTGGGACGACAGCCATGCAGACCAATTTGATGCAGTGTGTGGCGTATGGTCTGAGCACTGACAGGCTGACCCCCCACCCCTTCAACCTCTGTAGCAATGCTGGCAGCACTCATACGTCTATATCCAAAACACAGTCTCTGGATATGACGCTGAGCACATGCACTCAACTTCTTTGGTCGACCATGGCAAGGCCTGTTCTGAGTGGAACCTGTCCTGTTAAATCGCTGTATGGTCTTGGCCACCATGCTGCAGCTCAGTTTCAGGGTCTTGGCAATCTTCTTATAGCCTACGCCATCTTTATGTAGAGCAACAATTCTTTTTTTCAGATCCTCAGAGAGTTCTTTGCCATGAGGTTCCATGTTGAACTTCCAGTGACCAGTATGAGAGAATGAGAGCGATAACACCAAATTTAACACACCTGCTCCCCATTCACACCCGAGACCTTGTAACACTAATGAGTCACATGACAACGGGGAGAGAACATGGCTAATTGGGCCCAATTTGGACATTTTCACTTAGGGGTGTACTCACTTTTGTGGCCAGCGGTTTAGACATTAATGGCTGTGTGTTGAGTTATTTTGAGGGGACAGCAAATTTACACTGTTATACAAGCTGTACACTCACTACTTTACGTTGTAGCAAAGTGTCATTTCTTCAGTGTTGTCACATGAAAAGATATAATAAAATATTTACAAAAATGTGAGGGGTGTACTCACTTCTGTGAGATACTGTATAAATAGCCTTTGTGTTGCCTTTGTCCTTTGTCGAGTATTGATCCAAGTAACCTGCTGTTGGTGAGTTTGTGTTTCTGTTTATGCCAAGTCAAGTCTGTTCAAGTCAAGTCTGTTCATGCCAAGTCACGTCTGTTTAAGTCAAGCCTGTTCATGCCAAGTCATGTCTGTTCAAGTCTGTTCATGCCAAGCCAAGTCTTTCTTTGTTTGTTTGGATTTCACCTTGTTTAAATAAAAGCTGCACTTGGGTTCATCACAACTTGCTTCCAGTGGACCGTCTGTTACAATAAGCAGCAAATTAGGAGTTTATTGAGGTAAAATTTGAAGTTTATTGAAGGAATGCACCAGGCCCAGACGGTGTGAAACCAGCCTGTCTGAAAACCTGCGCTGACCAGCTGGCCCCCATCTTCACAGAGATCTTCAACAGATCACTGGAGCTGTGCGAGGTCCCCTCATGCTTCAAATGCTCCACCATCATCCCCATCCCAAAGAAATCCAAAATTACTGGACTTAATGACTACAGACCTGTGGCTCTAACGTCTGTGGCCATGAAATCATTTGAAGACTGGTTTTGGCTTATCTGAAGGACATCACTGGATCCTTACTGGACCCCCTGCAGTTTGCCTACAGAGCAAACAGGTCTTTGGATGATGCAGTCAACATGGGACTGCACTACATCCCGCAACAACTCGACAGACCAGGGACTTATGTGAGGATCCTGTTTGTAGACTTCAGCTCCGCTTTTAACACCATCATCCCATCACTCCTGCAGTCCAAATTAACTCAGCTATCCGTCCCCACCTATGTCTGTCAGTGGATCAACAGCTTCCTTACAGGCAGGCAGCAGCTAGTAAAGCTTGGTAAATTCTCATCCATCATCCGTACGATCAGCACTGGTGCCCCCCAGGGTTACATTCTCTCCCTACTGCTCTTCTCCCTCTACACGAACGACTGTACATCTAAAGTCCCCTCTGTCAAGCTCCTGAAGTTTGCAGATGACACCACAGTCATCGGCCTCATTCAGTACGGTGACGAGTCTGCTTACAGACCGGAGGTTAAGGAGCTGGCTGTCTGGTGCAGTCTTAAAGGTCCCATGACATGCTGCTTTTTGGATGCTTTTATATAGGCCTAAGTGGTCCCTAGTACTTGTCACAAATTCAGCCTCTGTGGCTCCCTCCAATCACCACCAGAGGGAACTATCACCAGAGTACTAACCGGTCCATTCAGACTTCATTTCCCACACACCCTGTGCCAGAGACTGATCACCTGCACAGGTGTTCCTCATTGCTCGGTCTACTTAAACCGTGCCACCCTTGCTCTCCTTGCGAAGTCTTGTTTTGCTATGCAGTCATTTCTGAGCGTTTTCCCTGTGTTTGCTTACCTGTTGATGACCTGGATTGTTTACCCGTTTCTGAAGGATTGCTGCCTGCCTCTTCTGACTCTGCCTGCCTTGCTGAGTATCTCTATTGTCTGTCTGCCGCCTGCCCTGACCCTCAGCACAAACTCTGTTTCTGATTCTGCCCTGCCTCTGCTATATCTGACACCAGTTACTGATCTATGCCTGTCTGACTTCTCTTGTGTTTCAATAAAACTGCACATGGATCCTAACGCCACAGCCTCCTCATTACAGTACTGTATCTGAAGTCTCTTTCCCGAAATTCAGCCTTGGTGTAGAATTTCAGCCACTACAAGCCAGTCCCACAATGAGCTTTCCTTAGGACGTGCCATTCCTGTGTCTGTAGCTTTGAATGATAATAAGGAGAGAGGTGGGGCAAGGTGGAGGGTGGGTGTGTGCCCTTAACCAGCTTGCGCTACCATGTGCTAATGTTGACAGTGGATGTATCGCAATGGCTCATAGACACGCAGTTGTTCAAGCTTTTCAGTTTGACCCAGAATCTGATCCGGATGGAGAAGCACCATATGAAGAAGTTGCAACTCAGCGGCTACAGCAGGACGTCTCCGAATGGTTAGTTTAAAATATTGTGTCTGGATACGGTACTTTAGTTGGTTTGTTTATGTATGCTGTTACAGTTATTATCATGTAGTTAATGCTAGCCATAGGCTCGGATGAAGAAAATAAAAAAATACTTCGGTGTTCATTTGTACATCCAAACACTGAGCAACTGCCATGCTTCGCTCGTTTGCAAGCCATGATGTCTCTCGAGGAAAAAAAAATATTGCGCTCGCCTCGCACGGTAGTAGCTCATTTTCTCATGGGCGGGCAAAGCAGAGAAAGGGGAGGTAACCTTTCCCCGTATGACGACGTAAAGGGAAGATTCCAGATTGGGCCATCTGAAGGCGAAGCAGGATACCCAGGGCTCGGCTTACACCTATCGCCATTTCTAGCCACTGGGGGACCATAGGCAGGCTAGGAGAACTCATATTAATGTTAAAAAACCTCATAAAGTGAGCTGAACACGCTCAAAACCGTGGAGATGATCGTGGACTACAGGAGAAAACCCCCCTGCTCTCCCCCCACTCACCATCATGAACAGCACTGTGACTGCAGTGGAGTCATTCAGATTCCTGGGCACCACAATTTCTCAGGACCTGAAGTGGGACAATCACATTGAGTCCACTGTGAAAAAGGCCCAGCAGAGGTTGTACTTCCTCCGCCAGCTGAGGAAGTTCAACCTGCCACAGGAGCTGCTGAAACAGTTCTACTCCGCCGTTATTAGCCGTGTTTCCACTGTCGGGCCAAAAGCGGGCGTGCTAGTGCATGCCAGGGCCAGTCGCGTTTCCACTGTCACTTCCGGGGCTTGATCATGCCTCGTCAGTGCTTCCACTGGGCCAACGCAGCTCCCTCTGCTACTCAGGTCGTATTTTTGATGGAAAAATATAGAAATGATCATTCTTACTTAACGTGATGTATACTGTGACTACAAATAAACAGAAACAGACTCTACCGAATAAGTAGGGTAGGCCTATTTGTCCTCTTTCTTTTGTGAAATAGTGGTTCACATTGCTTTATTTCTGTGTGACTAATTTTCAATCCTGATAAATTAATTCATTATGATCAATGTATCACTTAATAGGCTATGGAAAAAATAGATGGTTTTGGATTTAAATCTAACAAAACATGCAAACAAACAGCTGTGTTTATCATGTTCATTTTGTGATCACGCTATATTTCCAGTGACTTATTTCTGATTAGTTTTCTGATAACTTCTCTTTGTTGATGAAATGATGGGGTTGCGTGACGTTGTTCCAGAGAGGCGTGTAAAGGGCGGGTTTTAGTGAAGCACAGCTGAGCTTCTGACCCGACGGTGGAAACGCATTGTGATTTTGTGCTCGGTGCTACAGGTCTGAGGCTATTAGCCCCTCCCGGCCCGTTTAAAGCACTGGCTCGCACTGGCCTGACAGTGGAAAAGCGGCTATTGAATCTGCATCCTCTGCACTTCAATATCTGTCTGGTTCAGCTCAGCTACCAAATCTGACCTCAGAAGACTACAGAGGGTAGTCCGGACTGCTGAGCGAATCATTGGTACAACCCTCCCCATTCTCCAAGAACTGTACTTATCCACAGTGAGAAAAAGGGCTGGCAAAATCACTCAGGACCCCTCACTGCACACTCCCTCTTTGAACTGCTGCCGTCTGGTCGACGCTACAGAGCTCTGAGCACCAGAACGACCTGGCACAGGAACAGTCTCTTCCCTCAGACAATCCATCTCGTGAACAGTTGACAATAAACGTCAAACACACAACACTATTATACATTATTTACTTAACACACATACTTATTTACATTTCAAATTTGCACATATTATACCTGTACATACATAATTGTCTATATTATATATTGTGTTTTTGCTATTATGTACATTGTCTATTTTGTATATTTGTATATTATTGTTTTTATTATCTGCTCATTCTCATTCTCATAAAAGTTAGTTAACAGTGAGAATTGGACCTTCAAATAAACTGTGATCAAATGAATAAATACAATTCATTTTAACTTACCAGGAGCTGACCACAAAGAATGAGTAAGGTACTGTCTGACACTGGGGACTGGAATAATGGCTGCTGAAAATTCAGCTTTGCCAAATTACAAAAATATTTCACTATATGTTATTAGATATGATTGTTTTTACTGTATTTTGGTAAAATAGGATGAAGCTTGTAATGTGATATTTGGCTATGATGTGCTAAAAAAGTAGATACTGATATATGACCACCAGTCTTTGCACTGTGATCATGCAAAATTAAAATTAAAATAAATTAAAATGGTTTCTATTAAAATACCATTATAAACCATTAGCTTTTTCTAGTAAAACCATTACAAAATTCCTTTTTGTAGTGTGTTTTGGGCATTTTTCCAATAGGATTTAACATCCCACCAATAGAATCCATCACATACCAGTAGACACCATTATAGTTTCCATTAAAACCAATACAATTCCCATTATAACCATTACATTTTGCATTGTGTTTTGGGCAGGGTTATATTGTTTTTTTTCCAGCAGGGATACCAATTATCTCCGAATAAAGTGTGTGTAAGCAAGGAAGTTTAGTAATACCTACAAGTGCTCACATAATGGTTGCTCCACCACTGAGTGCTACCATGGTTACATCAATTCATTACATGTGTGTTTGTTTGTCCATTCGTCTCATTTCCTGTCCTCGTCCACCATCCGAGACCAGCTCAGCAGAGTGATGTGACTTATAAGCGTGTATGTGGAGCGTACATCTGCTCTCTTCATCTGCTGGATGCATTACAGATAAGAAACACATATACTGCCGCACAAGACTTATAACCGGGAGGAAGAGTCCGACACGCAGCATGGAGCTTACTGGAGTGTGCTGCTCTCTGTTTATTATCTCACTCTCTCTGTCTCTGTCAGACTAAACACGCACACATATTGTAGAAAAGCTTGTTTCAGCAGAGAGGTCCGAATGCAGATCACAGTGTGTAAGACTGCTGATTACTCCACAAAAACAGAGCGGTGTTTAGGGATGTCAGCGCTGCAAAACAGCAAAGGCAGTATCTGAATTGTTTTTTCCCTGGTCAACTCTGGAAGAAATCATTTCTTTTTGCTTTCATATCAAATATATATCCGTGGAATAAAACTACACTTTAACCAAATGTTACAGTTTTATAACATGAATGTTCCAGGTTCAGTAAATTAAATCAATCGCATTTGTGGCATAAAGTTGATTACCACAGAAAACAATTTAGACTCTGGTCACAGTAATGCAGTAAAAATGGAAGTAAACTGGATCAACGTGGCAACGAATACGTCTAAAACATCCTCTAATAAGTAATTACTTTGCAACTGTTACAAAGAGTATTTTCTATAAATGTGTGTAGTATATGAATGTAATCTAGACGTAATGTTGTCATTGTCAGTTGAAACACTTTTCTAGCATTCACAACATCTTTTCTGTGGCCTCATGGGATAGTAAAGTGTCCACTGGAGGCACACTTCAGAATTTCATAGTAGTAGGTTAACTACCGTATTGACCCAAATATAAGACGACCTCCCTTTTTCCAGATGTACCTTTTGGAAAAAGGCTTTTTTTAAAACCAAATCTTGTTTTGTTTTTTCTCTCTGTAAAACACACTTTTTTTCTTAAATTATTTTGATATTGCATATTTTTCCTATTTTAATTTTCGTCTTGAAAGTATGGTAACTGCTGGTAAAATGTACCAACAATGACATTTAAAAATATACACTTTTTGATATACCATGAAAATAAGGTAGCCCATCTGAATAATATAACATTTAGGCTATCCATCTCACAGTAGCCTGCCAAAATTTAATTAACAGTAGACGTTAAATCTTAGTGTGGTCTTCAAATCTGGGTACTGTCTTATGATTTAAAATCACATACAGAGGAATTTTGGTCCCATCAGGCTAACATGACAGTCACGACTCATGCCGCTGTAAGCATCTTCTTTTTCTTTTGTTTTCAATTGCGATCTTTACAACATTACATAACATATTTCATGGCACACTCGTTGTATGCGTGTTTGGCGCCACCTATTGTTGTGGGTGTATTATTGACATGTCAAAGTCTAGACCCTGAATATAAGACGACCGCGTTTTTCAGATGAATTTCCAAGAAAATAACATCGTCTTATATTCGGGTCAATACGGTAGGTACTTTGCTTGTTGTTTTATGTATACTGTGAATTCAGATTAGTTTTATTATTCCTACTATATAGGGAAGTATGCATAAATCAGTGGCAGCCATTGTCTAATTCGTATTCTAGAACTTAACTTTTTCAGCGCATTTATAATTATTTTCACAGAAATGGTAATGGATTTGAAAGGAACATTCTGTTGTATGAATATCTGAACATATAATTGGAATCAGAATGATGATCAAACCATAGGCCAAGCAGATGGAGTCCATCAACACTGGTAAAACACAGTCCACTTTGATGATTGTGTACTTATACACTCTGCAATTTTCATCTGAGTCGGGCCGAATTTCAGCTTTGTCATGCATCTTTTGACAAGCAGTGTACAGGGGGTAACAAGAGGCGATTATCCTCTCCCGATCGATAATCGTATGAATTTCTTGCACGTCGCATTTTGTTCACCCCTCGTGAGGGTATCGCACAGTTGAAGCGGAACTATGAGCCAACTGACCTAAATTTTGTGTTTTTTCCTTCACTGTGCCTGTGTAAAATCCAGACCAAAAAAACAAACCGAAACCAAGGCGACGTGGCAAGGTTTGGACGGAAGTGATGGCGGCTACAAAGTTCTGGGTTCGGGGGTCTCACATGTTCATTTTGCTCGTAAAGTGTGAACAGTCAAGGTGCAATTTTTGAATCTGGTGGTTCGGTACTATTTCAGTAGATGCATAATAGTAATAGCCCTACTGTACAATTTCATCAGTGGTGTGGAAGGAGTCAGAGTACTTATATTGTTCAGTATTGAATGTTTTTTTTTTTTTCTTTTTTAATTTGAACTGTGTGTGCCTAACCTTTTTGTGACGGGACTCCTACTACAGATCAACTTCTGGTTATGCATTACCAATAATTCCTGTAATTGAGTTTTTCCAAGGTAAATAGTCACTTTAGGATATACTTCCAAAAGCTAAGTTTACCAGTGATATGTTGTCATGACATTAAAGTAATATATGAATCCGTATAATTTTGCACAGTCAGTGTTAGCATGTGATCCAACAATATTAGGCACGTCTCAATTTGGGTACTATTCTAAGCTCTTTTGTACAAGCAGTGAGAATAGTGCATTGAAAATTTAAAGAACACGTCAAATACCTGGATGATGCACTTAATTAAAAAACAAAAACAAAAACAAAGTATACAATGCAAAACAAACCACCATTTAAATGTCATACACTTGACTGAACCGATGAGTACAAAGTGTAGTTTAAATGCACAGCATCTCATTTATAACTGATCTTTCCTTTTTTTAACTGCAGGTTTTGTAAAGGTTTATGAAATCAGTGGGTTCCAGTGTTGTTTGGACGTTCTTCATATCTTTATTTGCGTTCCACAAAATAAAGAAAATCATACAGGTTTGATACTACTCGATGACAGAATTCTCCCTTTTGACTGAACTATCCCTTCAACTGTGGCAAAATCACTGTCCTCACCAGTCATGGTGCAATAAAGTTACGAGCAACAGAACATTTTATTGACCGCTTGCTTTCTATTTCAGTGGTGTCATGCTGGGTAGCCATGAACTCTAATTGGTTCAGCATCCTGCTCCTCATAGCTGTAAATTAAACTTCTAATAGTATGTCCTGGCTGCGATTGTAATTGTACCATGCATCATTTTATAGACAGTTAATACAGTGTGTCAATGGAAAAACATATTTTTGTCAGTGTAATGGTGCAGTTAGAGCATCTACCAACCTATGCTAACTGTCAAAGCTAACATGAGTTTCCATAAATTTGAAAGTTTAGTCTTGGATAAAGTGATTGAATCCTCTGAAGAAGTGGAAAATGACACCAGCGGTATGTTCGAAATTAGTTTTGAAGGTGACATATTGTTGGTGCAGGGTGAAAGTCATGAGAGAGATGTTTCCTTATGAGAGTGTGTTGGAACAGGTCACTTGTGAATAATAAATTCAGGAGAAATTGTTTGTAGTTGTATTAATGTGCCTGAAGCGGTGTGGCAGAACAGCTTTTCCATCTCTGTGGTCCATTATCGACCGAGAGCCGACCAGAGTTACCTGAGCCCAGATGACCTTGTGCTGAATGTGTTCAAAGCGCACCAGAGTAGAGCTGATAAGAGACCAATTTCCCATCCCCTGCTCGCTCTATCAATCATGTGTCATTGTGTGTGTGTGTGTGTGTGTGTGTGCATTGAGTCTCAAAGCTCTCACAAACACCATCTGCATCACCAACAAATAAGCAGAAAAGGGTAGACAATGTAAGTGACCCATGCATTATCCTATGAGTAAAGCTCAAAGCTTGCTATTTTACGCTGACCTTTGCGTCCTACAAATACAAAGTGTATGTGAAATGGGAGACAGTGGAAAAAGAGGAAGAAAGTCTAACCTGACATGAGCATTTTGTGATCATTTACTCACCCCTCTGCTGAAGGTGTCTGTAGGTTCATGTATGAAGCATCAAGATGCGTTGCACCAATTCTGACCCCAATTATACTGAATACAGAGTGAGACATTACCCAAATAAGTCAAGATTGTTTAGAACTTAAATACTATTGGTCCCAGTTTATATTAAGTGGCCTTAACTACGATGTACTTACATTAAACAATAAGTACAATGTACTTATTGTGCTCATGCTGTATTGCAAACACTGGTCCCACCTTAACTACTATGTACTTACATTTAAATTAATCATTTGGTACAATGCACTTATTGTGTACATACATGTTTTTACATTGTGCTTATATTTTTAAAAATACCTATATGTAATTACATCTGTAATTAATTTCTGTAATTACATTTATAATTACACTGTTGACCCATCCCTTACACCTTAACCCACCCTTAAACCTACCCATACTACCAAACCTGTCCCTAACATTACCCGTATCCCACCTCAATAGCAGCAATAGTGTTTTGCAATACAGTATGAACACAATAAGTACATTGTACTTATTTTTTGATGTAAGTACATAGTAGTTAAGGCCACCTAATATAAAGTGTGACCCAAACGCTTTTGCTGCTATTGATGTTGGATACGTTTAAGGTTAGGGACAGGTTTGGTGGTATGATAGGTAGGTTTAAGGGTGGGTTAGTGTAAAGGATGGTTCAGCAGTATAATTATAAAAGGAATTACAGAAATTAATTACAGTTGTAATTACATGCAGGTATATTTTTAAAAATGTAAGTACATTGTAAAAACGAGAATGTACACAACAAGTGCATTGTATCAAATGATTACTTAAAATGTAAGTACATAGTAGTTGAGGCCACCTAATTCAAAGTGGGACCATGCTATTTTGTATTGAGATTTGCATGTCATGTATTTAAACATAGCTATGATTACACATTTGTAATAACGAAGTTGCAATTTAGCAGATTTAAGTATAATACTTAAATGTTTTTGTAATAATGTCTAAATTAAAGTTTTTGATTCCAAGTACATTTCAAATCATTGTTTTAATAATATTTTAAGTACACTTATTTTGATGCGTTGACTAAATCTCATGAAGTGTACTTGATTATAATTTTAACTGTTGTGTTATTCAATTATGTTCAAGTTATAATATATCTTAAGTGAGTTGAGAAATATAGTCATGAAATTGTCTCTCGTTATGTATACAATATTATACAATATTAGGTTACACTTTATTTGAAGGTGTCCTTGTTACATTTAAGTACTGAGTAATATTATTAACTACATGCACTTATTATATGGTTAGGGTTTGGGTTAGATTTCCTTGCATGCAATTATTGCATAATTTATTGTTATTAGAATAGTAAGCACATGTAATGTTTGACAAGGACACCTTAAAATAACGTGTTACCCTATAATATTATATTATCTGCTTAGCATTTTTTTTTTCTCAATACATTTTTAAATGTACTTTTTGACTCAAAGTAGGTCCCACTTTATAATAGGTTGACCTTAACTACACTGTAAAAAAAAAAAGAAAAAAAAAAGAAAAGTTGAGCCAACATAAAATTTTAACACAACCAGCTTCAGCAGATTTTTGAGTTTTCTCAACTTGTCGCTTTAAGTTTATACAACACAAATTTGAGAATCTCCCACAAAAATAAGTTGAGCAAACTCAAAAATCTGCTGAAGCTAGTAAAACATTTTACTAGTGTACTTACATAAAAAAAGCACAGTGTACTTACTGTGTTCATATTATATTGCAAAACACTTTTGCTGCTATTGAGGTGGGATACGGGTATGGTTAGGGACAGGTTTGGTGGTATGGGTAGGTTTAAGGGTGGGTCAACGGTGTAATTATAAATGTAATTAAATTAATTAATTACAGATGCAATTACATGCAGGTAAGTACAATGTAAAAAACAAACAAAAATTACGTGGGAATGGAGACGTCACGTCGGGTGACCGACAAATTGGGATCTTGCTTAGCGAGACCAATCCACTTTGAGTGTAACTAAACGAGCCAATGCACATTGGCATGCGATTATTCATCCAGCTGCCGCTGATCACAGCATGAGTATAAGTAGGCAGCAGGTGCAGCGCATATTCAGGTTTTCGCTGAGGAGCCGAGCCGGTGACCCGGCTGCTCAGCGGTGGTACAGCAGCCATGGCGACGGGACGTGACGGGGTGACCGACGAATTAGGATCCCTATCAAAGGGCCACTGCCCCTTCCAGTGTTCTGTGGAAGCCTCCTGCGCCCCTACTCTTTGGCGTAGGTCAGGGCTCACCACAGGAAGACCAGCTACTGTTGCTATGGCACTACCCACTCAGTAAGACTGGATAACACTGGGAAAAAATACCCGTTCCACTTGGAACAGGAACGCTACGGAAGCCCATCCTTCCCGAAGGAGGTTCAGAAGCACTTACACATATAACAACCGTTTAGGTGAATATGGAAGATTAGAGGTGATTGTAGCCTCTTGGGCAATGGCAGGAAGTCTGCCGGGGAAACACGGGCTCTGAGGCTATACTGTGGGCTTACACATATGGGATCCAATTAGGTCTCTACATATGGAACCCAGCCCCCTACCGGTTCTCACGGATTCATCGAGTGAGGGCCTGGCACCAGACGCTCCGCCATGTCTGGCTACCGAGGGACGGAGGAGCTTGACAGGGTCTACCGTACGGACTCTCTGGAGCAGTTTTAGCAAGCCGACCTGAAACCAGAGCCTCTCAGTGCTTCTACCCGTTTGAGGTGAGAACACAGGAGGAAACCAGTTCCACACGGAGGCTATAGAATCTAGCAAACGTGTTAGGGGTCGCCCAGCCCGCAGCTCTACAATATCTGCCAGGGAGGTGCCGCGAGCCAGCACCCAGGAGGATGCAACACTTCTAGTAGAGTGAGCTCTCAACCTGAACGGGCAGGGCACACCCTGTGCCTGATAAGCCAGGGTGATGGCGTCCACTATCCAGTGGGCCATCCTCTGCTTAGAGACGGCATTCCCCTTTTGCCGGCCTCCGTGACAAACAAAGAGCTGGTCTGAGGTCCTGAAGCTTTGCGTCCTGTCAACGTAGCATCTCAATGCCCGGACGGGACAAAGCAAAGCTAGGGCTGGGTATGCCTCCTCCGAGGGCAGCGCTTGCAGGCTCATCACCTGGTCCCTGAAGGGAGTAGTGGGAACCTTGGGCATATAGCCAGGCCGGGGCCTCAGGATTACCTGGGAGTAAGCCGGCCCAAACTCTAGGCCCGAATCGTCGACCGAAAATGCGTGCAGGTCCCCTACCCTCTTGATGGAGGCCAATGCAAGCAGGAGCAGAGTCTTCATTGAAAGAGACTTCAGCTCGACTGTCTGCAAAGGCTCGAATGGGCCCTGCTGTAGTGCTCTGAGCACTAGAGACAGGTCCCAAGAGGGTATAGAGGGGGGCCGTGGGGGATTTAACCTTCTCGCCCCCTAAGGAACCTGATGACCAAGTCATGCTTCCCCACCGACTTCCCTTCCACGGGGTCGTGGTTGGCAGCAATCGCAGCAACATAGACTTTAACCCCCTGGGGTCGACAAACGCGAAATGAGCTTGAATTACTCTGCCATTTTTGATCGTACAGATAAGAGCAATACACCATTCGAATCTGTAAGGGATCTACTTTTATTTGTATACACTCATAATAACAACTAAACTTTGTGCTTTTGAAGAATAAAGAAAACAAACAGGGTGCGCTCTCTGTCTTCTCCGTCTCCGCGAACTGCTTTTTGAAACACGTCACTAAAATGAACTGTAACTCAGCAAATACTTCACACAGAGACATGATAAATATATCTATAGAAAGCGTGATATGTCTACTTTTAAATGAAGTAAGTCTTACCGAAAACAAATATTCTGTTATAAAGTAATCCGTATGAAACCAAGTACATGTCCAGTTTTTCCGTCTGGTCTCATTATCTCTAATTAGGTCACGCCCACACGCTGCTCACGCTATTGTTATTACAAACCTCCACGCGAGCCACACGGCATGTAAACGCCCACACCACCGTAAACAAAGCAGCAACGCGTTCATCTCGGATACTTTTCAGTTTTGGAAGAACACGCTGAGAGGAAAAAGTTATATTTACCTCAGAAACGCGCTGAGAGGAAAAAGCCTTGTATTTACCCCCAGAAGACGCACTGAGAGGAAAAAGCTTTGTTTGCCTCACAAACAGAGCGCGAGCGCAGCTGGAGCCGGCGGAGGAGGAGATATTCTATACCGAATAAGTAATGTTTCTTATTGGCATTCGATAATGTGTTGAACGCAATTAATAGTTGAAGTTTTCCCAAACTATAACTCCAGAATAAAATGTGTAAAATCGAGTGCAACATTTGAAATATGATAGGCAACCTTTCATTGCATTTAAATGTTGCACGACATGAGGATAGTTATATGTTCTATCCTTTATTTATTTTGAATAGTAAAAATATGTAGGCCTATATATTATAATAAATATAATGTACTGTTTTTGCTGTACTTTGGATCAAATAAATGAGCTGAAGACACTTCTTAAAAAAAAAAAAACAACAACAACAACATTACAAATCTTACTGTTTAAATAATTTGACTGGTGGTGTATGTATGGTCACCATGTTTGCTTTGTCTTTGTCCGTTCATTGTGTTGCTCACGTCTGTTTTGTGTTTTCTCATGCAGTTTCTGCTGTCTCCCGTTTTCCTGGGTTCCATTTTCTTGCCACTGTTTTGGATATTTCACCCATGATATCTTGACTCTTTTGTTGTTCATTTGTTCCTAATAAACTGCTTAACTGCACTCACAAGTGAATCTCAAGTTATTTTATGTGATAGTTATATGTATACACATTTCTTTTTTCCTCACATTCTTTCTTGTAGCAATTCCCTCTGTCACACACCTGACTGAATGGCTCATTATGGAGCTCATTATGCGGGCCTTTGTCTTCTCAGGTGTGAGTCACGCCCTCTCGCATAGAGCCTTTCCACTCAAAAAGTGACTTAGAAAATTTAAATCAATATATTGTTTTATCTGAATGAATGAGTTAGATTATTTTCAGATCGTTTTGAAGCAAATATTCTAGGCTACAAGATCCAGTTCTCAAAAGTCTTGTGAACAAATGTTCTGTATGTGTTTTATGGCCTTATTTCAGTTACTATAAAATTTTAGTTTTTTTCCAACCACGCATAAACGTCGTTTTCTCAAAAACACAATCACGTACGTACATGCTGCTCACATATTATTGTAGCCCAGTTTGTGCTGAATACAGTGTTTTTAGACTTTAGCCATTACAATGTTTATAAGCAACTGAAAAAAGCACAAATGTCAGGGCATGTCAAAATTTCTCCGGGGCCCCAAAACACCCTCAGACCCCAGAGGGTTAAGGGTGGAGGGAGACAGCCTTTGCTCTAACCCTTGCTGCAAGAAGGACAGCACGACTCTGATCGGGCACTTCCGGGGGTCTTCTTGGTGAGAAGAACACCATTCGACGAACAGGTTCCACTTCAAGGCGTAAGCATGTCTTGTAGACGGCGCTCTTGCCGAAGTGATGGTGTCAACTACCTCCTGGGGTAGGTCACCTAGAACCTCCGCGACATGAAGTTTCCAGAGGTCTGGACGCGAGTGCCATAAGGTGCCCCGTCTCTGAGTCAGTAGGTCCTTCCTCAGATGAATCTGCCAAGGAGGGGCTGTCACGAGGAGTATCAGTTCTGGGAACCAAGTCCAAGTGGGCCAGTACGGCGCCATGAGCAGGACCTGTGTGAGAAGTGTGAGAAGTGTGAGAAGGCTCACTGGGGGAAACAGCGGCCAGCTGTGTGCCAGTGCGTCCGTGCCGAGTGTTCCCTCGGTCAGGGAGTAAAACAACTGGCAATGAGAGGTCTCTAGAGAAGCAAACAGGTCTACCTGAGCGAGTCCAAAACGTCTCCAAATCAGCTGGACCGTCTGGGGAAGGAGTCTCCACTCTCTGGGGAGCGCAGCTCGTGAAAGCTCGTCGGCTGCCCGGTTGAGCAAGCCCGGAATGTGAATGGCACGAAGCAACCTCAGATGCTTCTGACTCCAGAGGAGAAGGTGGCGGGCGCCAGTGCAGTTGGGGGCCCGTCAAAACCCCCGATACTGCAAGCCCGTCGAATGTGGCCCCTCAGCCGGTGGTGGAGGCATCCGTGTAAACCACAGCATGCCTTGAGACCTGTTCCAGGGCACTTCTGCCTAGAAAAACAAGAGGTCTGACCACGGGGTGAAGGTTTGGCGGCAAGCCGGTGTGACTCGGACCCCGGTGAGTGCCGCGTTGCCACGTCCACCTTGGGACTCGGCCATGGAGCCAGTGTTGAAGCGGTCTCATATGAAGAGCTGCCATATGCCCCCGGAGCCTCTGAAATTGTTTCAGTGGGGGCGCTGTCCTGCTTTTGAACGTATTCGAGCAGTTTAACACCGACTGAGCACGTTCCTGCGTGAGGCGTGCTGTCTGATCGACCGAATCCAACTCCATACCGAGAAAAGAGATCCTCTGCATCAGGGAGAGTTTACTCTTTTCCCAGTTGACCCAAAGGCCCAACTGGCTGAGGTGCCAGAGCACCAAGTCCCTGTGTTCGCACAACTGAGACTGAGCCAGTATGAGCCAGTCGTCGAGATAGTTGAGAATGCGAATGCCCTGTTCTCTCAGGGGAACAAGGGCTGCCTCCGTAACTTTTGTGAAGACACGGGGCGACAGGGACAGCCCGAAGGGTAGGACCTTGTACTGATATGCCTGTCCCTCGAACGCAAACCGCAGGAATGGCCTGTGGCACGGAAGGGTCGACACATGGAAGTACACGTCCTTCAGGTCGATCGTTGCAAACTAATCTCTGGGACGGACGCACCCGAAGATGCGTTTCTGCATGAGCATCTTGAACGGAAGTTTGTGAAGGGCCCCGTTCAAGACGCGCAGATCCAAGATTGATCTCAACCCACCGCCTTCTTGGGTACAATGACGTAAGGGCTGTAAAACCCCGTCCTCATATCGGCTGGAGGGGCCGGCTTTATCGCATCCTTCGCCAGTAGGACTGCGATCTCTGCACGCAAGACAGGAGTATCTGCCACCTTCACTGAAGTGAAGTGGACGCCCCTGAACTTGGGAGGATGCTGGGCGAAATGATTCGCATAGCCGAGTCTGATGGTCTGATGGAGCCAACGAGACGGACTGGGAAGCGCTAGCCAGGCTCCCAGAAACCGCACAAGTGGCACCGACACTCGCGGTGGGGCAGCGAGGAGAACGCAGGGACCCAGCTCGGGCGTCTCGTTGCCGGTCCGAAGCGGTATCAGTGTGTGTGCAACACCAGCCTGCATTCTGGCAGAGGGTGCGTGAGTAGTACGATTGGTCGCACTCTCGAACCGCCCACAGCTGCTCACTGGCAAGAGAGGGGGATGAGTGTGGTACGGTGTTGGTCCGTCCATGACTCTCTATGCCCTTGTGGGACCCAGAGACAGAGACAACCGCCTCTTGTCGAGGTTTGTCTTTTTTTTTTTTTTTAAACAAAAGATTTCTCCACCCGGCCCTCCTCCGGGGGAGGGAGAGGTGCATCCACCATCTCCCGAAGCAGTTCCCTCTCTCTCTGGGTCGCCCGTCCCTGGCCTCTTGCTCTTCAGAGCATCGTCAGGTTTGACGGGGTCCAGGGCGGCCTGTCTACGCCCAGCTCCACGGCGCCGCTTCTGGAGGCTGCTGCGGATGCGGTGCGGGAGCGGAGGCTGACGCAGGGGGCTGCCCTCGGCGACGAGCAGGCTGGGGCGCTGCAGACGGGTGAAGGCAGCAGCTGCCCGCCGGGGCAGGACATGTTGGATCGCCTCAGTCTGCTCCTGTGCAGCCGAGAACTGCTGGGCCACGTTCTCGACTGCGTCGCTGAAGAGGCCAGTCTGGGACACAGGTACCTTGAGGAACCGAACTTTGTCGGCGTCCCTATGTCATCAAGACACAGCCAGAGGTGGTGCTCCTGGACCACAAGTGTGGACATCGCATGACCCAGAGACCGCGCAGTGATCTTCATTGCTCGTAGTGCGAGGTCAGTAGCGGTACAAAGCTCTTTCAGAACTTCCGGATTGTGACCACCCTCGTGCATGTCCCTCAGTGCTTTTAGCCTGAAGAACCTGCAGTAACACCGTAGCGTAAGGTGGAGGCAGCTTCTCCACAGGCCACATAAGCATCGCCGGACAGACCAGACGAATACCTACAGGCCCGGAAGAGGAGGCACGGTTTTCCCTTCTGGGTGGAGGCGGTATTAGGACACAACTGCATCGCAACCGACCGCTCCACCGGGGGGACCCCCGTATACCCCCTAGCTGCACCACCATCGAGGGTGGTGAGGGAGGAGGATCTAACAGGTCGGTTTCTGGCAGTAAAAGTTGCCACCCACGACCTGGTAAGCTCCCCATGCACCTCCGGGAAGAGAGGCACCGGGGCAGGGTGCTGAGAACCAGCACAAGCTACCCCGAGAACCAGTCATCCAACCTCGAGGGCTCGGGACACGGTGGAGGTCTCCACTCGAGCCCTACCCTCTCAGTGGCTCGGGAAAGCATAGCCGTCATTTCCGGGTCTGATTTAGACATTACCACTGCCACTGCTCACCATCCGATGTAGCGATCGACATCCGGTCGTCGGAAGGAGCGCCAAGGATACTGCTGGTGCGCTCCGCCAGCACGTTCCATTGGCAGCTCACTGGTTTCGGAGCGCAAGAGGAGCGATGGTCCCTCGAGGGTTGGTTCCCTGGAGGGTTTGCCACCACTGTAATCCTCAGACCACCCGTGCCACCGCCTGAAGTAGTCCTCGCCTGTTTGCAGCCAGAACGAGAACCAGATCGAGGCAGAGGCAACAGGGCTCCGCCCGTTTGTCGAGGTAACGGAGCCTGGCCCGCAACTCCGAGATGATCACCTTCCCAATGAGAAGATGACTCATCCATGAACGCCACCTCAGCGTGCTTACTGCCCTGGCACGTGAGGCAGCGATCGTGACTATAACCCGGCGCCAGGTAAACGACCACATCCAGAAACGCACGGGTGACACGTTGTCTGTAGCAAGACCCAACTCGTCTTTACAAAGACGTAATGTCAAATTTGCCGGATGCAACGTCGTCTTTAAAAAGATGCACCCGTGAATGCTCTTTTAGGGAAAAAGCTCTTTTAGCGTGCTGAAGCACACAGGGGAGATGGTCGCCTGCAACACAAACAGGGGGTAGTGCAACCTGATGTGTGCAATCCACTCAACACGGGAAGAACCAATGCCGCTGTAGCGCCGTACCACCAGCATGAGAGTCTTCCAAAGAGCGTGCTCAACTCGTTGAATTCACTCGTCAGCAGAAGTCAGGAGCAGAACGATGTAACCGCTTGGCTCTGAAGCGAAAAGCTGAATATGCGCTGCACCTGCTGCCTACTTATACTCACGCTGTGATCAGCGGCAGCTAGATGCAATAATCGCATGCCAATGTGCATTGGCTTGTTTAGTTACACTCGAAGTGGATTGGTCTCTCTAATGCCGAGTTCACACTGCACGATTTTCAAACTCGTCGGATCGCTGTTGTTTTCACACTGCGTGACTATCTGGGGTAGCATTCAGTGGCTGCTGTGTTCACATTGCACGATGGATCGGCGACAGGGGCTTTCACATTGCACGATTTCACAATAGGAAGAATCGGCAACAACTCTGTCTGATCCGCAAACTACGTTTCACAACAAAACACACGCGAGAAGTGATAAGGAAATAACGTGAGAACCTGCGTGCATCAGCCCGTTGTTCTCGAGCGAGACTGGAAGTATTAAAACAATATAGCCCGCAAATGGTCTGTGCGCTGATTTCCAGCTACAAAAACAAAAACAGATTATGCAGGAGGGAGATGCAGGGAACAGGGATTGTGTTCTGCAAAGAGTGGTAAATAATAATTTGCAGTAATGATGTTGCGGTCAAGCGGTTGTGCTTGTTTCTGTATGATATAACTTAATTGTACAAATTAAAATACTGATATGATAACTCCTCACCGAACTTCCCTCTGCCCTGTATCTTTGTCTCTCATTGGCTGAAGGTCATCGTGATGTAGTTTTCAGTCAGCAATCATTGCACACAGCTTGATTGTGAATCGCCTACAGCTCCAGATATTTAGCATGCCAAATATTTCACGGGCGTCGGTAATTCACACTGCACGATTGTCACTCGCGTGAACGAGCTCCGTTTTGCCTCCGATGTTGGGCATTTGTCTGCGATTTATCAAAACCTGTCGGCGAGTGAAAAATCGGGCTAAAATCGTGCAGTGTGAACTCGGCATAAGCGAGATCCCAATTCGTCGGTCACCCGACGTGACTGACTGAAAGGGAACATATATGTACACAATGAGTGCATTGTACCTAATATAAAGTGGGACCTTCTATTGTTATTAATAGTCATGAAAAGCTTCTAAACAAAAATAAATAAATTAATTAATTAAAAAGAGAGAGAAAATGTTAATTAACTTTTTAACATTTTAATTTAGTATACAAAACAATTTTAATATATCAACATGTTTATGTGTATGTTGCATACTGTATGTCTGTTTGTATGGAGAGAGAAAGAAAGAAAGAAAGAAAGAAGTGTGCTTTTCCTTTCATTTCTGCTCAAAACATCTTCAGTGCTCATGAATTCACTGTTCATACCATGTACTCTCTCTTTGTGTGGAAGTGTGATGGAGGTGATTATCTGGATCACATCCTCCAAGTCTACAGTCTCATTAGCACAACACACTACTGTATGGCAGCTCTGATATGAATTCTGTATGACAACATAACGTTCTCCTACTGTGTCCTACATTTTTGATTTCAGCAGCTCTGTAATTTTTCTTTGGTTTTCCCTGTATAGTTCAGCTGAGACAGATCTATGGAAGCGCAGAACACATGAGGTGGAATAATAGCCTGAAATTAAATTAAATTTGAACATTGTGTTTTAACACATCATACTGTACATATGTTGACAATTATTCTCTCTCTCTCTCTCCCTCTGTCACACACACATACACACACACACACTGCTTTGTGTAAATTTTTAAGGGTTTGTTGGTTTGACCAATGTAATGAAGATGAACCCACCTTTGGAGAAAATGGTTTTGAAAAGTCCAAATAAATTTTAATTGTACACATGTCCTATGTATTTTCAAACACTATTTCAGTACTATAAGAGTCAGATCATGGTCCCACAAGGCCCTAGTAGTCAGCTAGGGCTGAATCCTCTGAGCGGCCCCAGGGACCCTAGTGGATGGTGCAGAGGACGTAACCATAGCAACAATACACTGAATGACTGCTTTCCTTTAGGATCTGTACTGGACAGAACATTGACAGAAGTGCGGCGTTAGAGCTCCTGATTTCAGAGCCTGCAGTACGGATATTTCTGTCTGTCACAGTCTTGCACTCTCACTCTCTTCCTGTGTCTCTCCGGGTCTCTGAGCACAAGCGTCATCACACCTGTAATTCATCTTCCTGTCCAGAGGGTAATGAAAATGAGAGGGTCACCGGTAATGAAATGTCAGTGAAACACAAGCTCCCTCAGCTGTACAGAGCCTCATTCAACAGGAGTAGTGCATTAATGACGGTGCACGAGTAATGCAAGATGGTGCATGACTGTAGCTGTGTTACATTCAAACTGTGTTCACTATTCCCTAAACAATGAGCATGGGATATAATACTAAAAATAACTGACAGAGATAAATGTTATTTGGTTTATTTACAATGTAAAATTACGGTTGAACCACTGATGTCACATGGACTGTTTTTCCAATGTCCTTATACCTTTCTGAGCCTTGAACATGTCAGTTGCATTGCTGTCTATGGAGGATCAGAAAGCTCTCGGATTTCATTAAAAATATCTTAATTTGTGTCCTGAAGATGAACAACGGTCTTACGGGTTTGGAACGACATGAGGGTGAGTATTTAATGACAGAATTTTTATTTTTGGGATAACTATCCCTTTAACATTTGTTGAAAGAAAATGTATGGATTAACTGTGGTGGTCTGTTTGTTTGTTTGTTTGTTTATTTATTTAAATTTGTTTAAATGTCTTTGGGAAGCTAAATATTTTTAATTAACATTAAAATCAATATGTATGGTTTGAACCTAACCATAATTGTAATACAGGTGCATCTCAATAAATCAGAATGTCGTGGAAAAGTTCAATTATTTCAGTAATTCAACTCAAATTGTGAAACTCGTGTATTAAATAAATTCAATGCACACAGACTGAAGTAGTTTAAGTCTTTGGTTCTTTTAATTGTGATGATTTTGGCTCACATTTAACAAAAAACATACCAATTCACTTTCTCAACCAATTAGAATACTTCATAAGACCAATAAAAAAATAAAAACATTTTTAGTGAATTGTTGGCCTTCTGGAAAGTATGTTAATTTATTGTATATGTACTCAATACTTGTTAGGGGCTCCTTTTGCTTTAATTATTGCCTCAATTCGGCGTTGCATGGAGGTGATCAGTTTGTGGCACTGCTGGTATGGAAGCCCAGATTTCTTTGACAGTGGCCTTCAGCTCATCTGCATTTTTTGGTCTCTTGTTTCTCATTTTTCCTCTTGACAATACATATATTCTCTATGGGGTTCAGGTCTGGTGAGTTTGCTGGCCAGTCAAGCACACCAACACCATGGTCATTTAACCAACTTTTGGTGCTTTTGGCAGTGTGGGCAGGTGCCAAATCCTGCTGGGAAATTAAATCAGCATCTTTAAAAAGCTGGTCAGCGGAAGGAAGCATGAAGTGCTCCAAAATTTCTTGGTAAACGGGTGCAGCGACTTTGGTTTTCAAAAAACACAATGGACCAACACCAGCAGATGACATTGCACCCCAAATCATCACAGACTGTGGAAACTTAACACTGGACTTCAAGCAATTTGGGCTATGAGCTTCTCCACCCTTCCTCCAGACTCTAGGACCTTGGTTTCCAAATGAAATACAAAACTTGCTCTGAAAAGAGGACTTTAGACCACTGGGCAACAGTCCAGTTCTTCTTCTCCTTAGCCCAGGTAAGATGCCTCTGACGTTGTCTGTGGTTCAGGAGTGGCTTAACAAGAGGGAAACTGTAGCCAAATTCCTTGACACGTCTGTGTGTGGTGGCTCTTGATGCCTTGACCCCAGCCTCAGTCCATTCCTTGTGAAGTTCACCCAAATTCTTGAATCGATTTTGCTTGACAATCCTCATAAGGCTGCGGTTCTCTCGGTTGGTTGTGCATCTTTTTCTTCCACACTTTTTCTTCCACTCAACTTTCTGTTAACATGCTTGGATACAGCACTCTGTGAACAGCCAGCTTCTTTGGCAATGAATGTTTGTGGCTTACCCTCCTTGTGAAGGGTGTCAATGATTGTCTTCTGGACAACTGTCAGATCAGCAGTCTTCCCCATGATTGTGTAGCCTAGTGAACCAAACTGAGAGACCATTCTGAAGGCTCAGGAAACCTTTGCAGGTGTTTTGAGCTGATTAGCTGATTGGCATGTCACCATATTCTAATTTGTTGAGATAGTGAATTGGTGGGTTTTTGTTAAATGTGAACCAAAATCATCACAATTAAAAGAACCAAAGACTTAAACTACTTCAGTCTGTGTGCACTGAGTAAGGAATAATTGACGACGGGCCATAAGATTATTAGAAAAATAATGCACACCCGAGGTGGTGATGCGGTCACGACGCGAAGCGGAGTGGCCGTTACACCTCAGGTGTGTGCATTATTTTTCTAATAATTCAACGGACCGAAGTCAATTATTCCGCTTATACTACGGTTGCCACACCTCAAGACATTGATCAGATGATATATTTCAAGGCATTCGTCCAGTATTTCTACTTAAATCACTATTGTGAGTAGGATTATTTCTTCCGCATTTCATCCAACGCCTCCGTTGCTAATTCCAAAACGTCATTTTAAACCTAGTAACGGAGACTTGAGCAGTTGATAACAGATTAATGCAGTTAATACAGTTAATAACTAAGTTATGAGAGAGAGAGAGAGAGAGAGAGATTACCTCTGTGCGTCTCTCAATAGTGTTCGGCAGCAATGTCTCTAGTTATAGTGAAACTTAGTTCCTTTTGTTCACGAACAGTGCCGTTATTGATACCTCGCTTGTGAGAAATCATGTAACAGTAAGTTTTTAAGTTGTTTACTGATAAAATCGTCAGAGTAGCGCTAACAACATTAGCGTGATGTTTGTTACTGTGTGTGCAAACTGTAACTGTTATGTGTGTGCGGTCTGTGAGGGAGAGGGAGCGAGAGAGATAGAGTATGTGCTTTCCGGACATAATAAAGCGCAATTTTGTGGCAAAAACATGGACATGATCTGTCGTTTTTATCATATTGTTTACTATATTTATTTATTTGGCCAGCATCATTGTGGGTTTTGGTTATTTTGCTGTTGTAAGACCTTTGAAATAACAGAAATCATTTGGCGAAGTGATTTGGTCATGTAATGCGGTCAAGAGCTGCCTGGAACTACATTCGCCGTGCGTTTCCCTGAAAATAATTGCACACCTTAGAACGTTCGTCAGCCAATCAGATTCAAGCATTCAACGGCCCCGTAGTATAAACTTTTCCACGACATTCTAATTTATTGAGATGAACCTGTATAGTTTGGGAAAAAGTAATAAATTTGGCTGCAGCAAAGTTGAGTATGTTATGTTATGTATTTATGTATATTTCCTATATGTCAACTTCACAGGGAACTAACAGATGATTGAAATGTATATTTTATGAAACGTTACAATATTTATCAAAAGCCGTCCTCTAAAAACACACAAGGAGGAGTGATTGATAATAAATTAGATTTATTGTAGTTTGACAGGTAGCATCAGTGTTTCATGTATTTGCTGTGAATCTGTGCTTTGCTTTGACACTGACAGCACACAGCCAGTAGGAATAAAGATGAGAATAGAAGGACGGCAGCTGCTGTGGAGAAAATAATATCATAAACCTCTCCAGCAGCTGGAGAACAGACATCTGCTTATTACCTACAGAGAAAACACAAGTATGCAGTGAAGAGGGAAAGCCAATCAGAGCATGCTGCATTAGAGAAATCAGTAGAGTACAGTGACACACCTATCAAATGATAATGGCGGACACAGCATATTAACACCATGTCTTTTTTTCGCAAAAAACAAAAAAAAAGTCATAATTTGCTCATTTTCTTGGGATGCAATCAGTCACATAACATGCATGAACTGTGATGTCAAACCTGGAACATAGCACTATATGACTTTTTAGTTATTTTTTTAGCATATTAAATATTGTGAGTACATAATGACAGTTTTTGTGTGAATTATTAATTTAATCAGCATTCAACTAGCATTTGCCTAGCTCGACATTTCCCTAAAATGCATGAGAATATAACCGATTATGAAGAGAAAATAAGAAAAAAGAATGAACCCTTTAAAGAGCACCTATTATGCCCCTTTTTACAAGATGTAATATAAGTCTAAGGTGTCCCCAGAATGTGTCTGAAGTTTCAGCTCAAAATAGCCAACAGATCATTTATTATATAATTTTGAAAGTGGCTATTTTGAGTGGAAGCAGAAACACACTGTTTTCATGCATGTCTCATTAAATGTAAATGAGCTGCTACTCCCTGTCCCCTTTTCCAGCATAGGGCTGTGGCAAATTAGCTCAAAGGGGGAATATTAATAATTAATCATAACTCATTATAACTAATTATAATATTTGGATAAGTTAATAGAATTAGCTTGATAAAGCAGAATTTACAGTACAATCAATTGACCGGGTCATCTAGCAAATGCTCAGTATTGATTATGTATGAATTCAAAGAAATCTTAATTTCCAGGGTAAGGGAAATACCCTTTTTAAGGTACAGTACTACTCAGAGCATGTAACAAGATCAAAATCGTTAAATTGACTTTGTTGCAAGCAGGGAATCAGAAACAAATACTCATATGTATTGTGCACAAAGTTTTATTAACTAATTAAATCGCAAACACATAACTAGTCTAAACAAACACATACACACACACAAATCACGCATACGTGGTACATGGGAAGGGTAAGTGAGACTGGATGAATGAAACTGGACAGAAACAGGGGGAATGAGGCCGAGTTGACCATCTGAAAGTATCATCAGTCTCTAATTCAAAGCACGGTATACGATAGCTTACAACAAACCTCTGTCTGGATGGTTCCATTCAATGGCCGAAGCTGCAATCTCTTGAAACTCCGAGGTTGTTCTTGACACTATTGTGGTTGAGAGAGTCCTCTCTCCTAAGTAAGCACATGGCTGGGTGTAAAATGGGGCCTGCTGGCCCTGTGGGCCGTAGTGGAACTGCAGGCCGCAATCTAGAGATGAAGATGCAGAGACTGCCAGGAGTGGGGAGAGAGAAATGTCTGAGCGAGGGCGATTCCATGATGGTGAATTCCAGGGTTGAGTGAGGACGAACTCCAGTGGTATTAGTCTGACTCTTTGTGGTCAACAGTGTTGGGCTAGTTACTCAAAGAATGTAATATATTACTCATTACTAGTTACTCCTTTCAAAAGTAATATTGTTACTTTACTTATTACTTTCTGGCAACAGTAATTAGTTACACTACTAGTTACATTACTTTTTATTCACGCCCCACAGAAGTTGTAACTGTGTATCTTCCAGATAAAATTCTTCAAGAATGTTATTAAAAACGTATTTCTGCCTCATCATTTGACCAAAATCCACATTGGATCACAGTCAGAAGTTATTACAAACACTCAACAGTGATTGATAGTGTTGTATTCATCTCATTAATTGTCATGTGTAGCTTGAAGTAATTTTTCCGTTACCCATATGCGATTAAATTTCGTTATGTATTTTATCAAATCACATGAGTTTGTAAGAAACTGTTTAATTTTCCAAAAATATTTTTTAATTATATTAATATAATGTACCACATGCTGATCAGAGGGATGTAATGCCAGAGTAAAGTAAAGCCACAACTTACACAACACCTTTTTTTCCTGACAAAATCAATATAATGCAATATTTCTATCTGCTGAATGTAAGCTTTTCCATATTCTGAGCTTGCCTGCTGCACTGGGGACATCACATGCATGTGCGCATCATGAAAATTCTGAAAATAAATCTAGGAATTACTTGATTGTTAGATTTTAAATCAGCAGGGTTGAGGCATCAAAAGTAACTAAGTAACTAAGCTGTTTTATGGAAAGTAACTGTAATATTATTACTGAAATCTTATTAATAATTAGTTACACTACTAGTAACTGCAAAAAGTAATATTATTACAGTAACTAAATTACTAGTAACTAGTTACTGCCCAACACTGGTGGTCAAGAGCCATCTCCCCAGGAGATCGCACGTGGCTCTATATGTTGGGGCCTGCTGGGCCCGCCCGCACCGGCTCAGGCTCTCCGTGCAGAAGCGAGAGGCGGACCTGTGCGTGAGCCCTTTAAAGTCAGGGAAGAGTCACACCTCTCAGGATGGCTTGACCAATGAGAAAGGCTGAATTTTCCCTGATGGTTTCCCTGGTAACTGAGCTCTTTAGGGTGCTCTTTCGGGGGAAGGGTCCATAGACCCTCACAGTTTGTTTGTTGAATGAGAGGGTTTGCTGGATTATTCATTAAATATAATGAATAAGTGTGTGTCTGATTGATCTAAACTCTACAGGGCTGTGGCTTTACAGCTTGTAACTCAGATATTCTGCTAAAAAACAAACAAACATCTGTTCGGTTTTGATTATCCTGTCTATTGCACTGAGATCATGCATTTTAAACCATATTAATTTAAACTTGTGGTATACGGTTTTCTGAGCGCACACATCCAAAGCACGCGCACAGAAAGCGGCTGTCACACGGCATGTGAGTACTAAACTAAGTTCTCTTTCATGTCTTATTGTGCTTAAACTGTCAAATACACACAAGTTTATGTTAAAAACACACATAAGCAACAAAAACACAATCGGTTATATCTGTGAAGGTAAACAGCTGGGAAAGAAATCACATGTCTATATATATAAATTGTGTATTAAGTGACAGCAGCATAATATACAGTACCTATACTGCTGTCTACGCTGTTAATATGGCCCAACCAATAAAATAAAAAACAGAAAATCATTCATTGCTCTTGACTGAATGACTTCTGTAGCTTCAATAAGAAGACATTGTTTATTTGAATGTTGCTTTTAAATGTTCTTGCGTGAAGATAAAAATGGCGGATTGTGTGTGGCTCACTCAAGGCGGGGTCTCTGCTACTATTTCAGTATCCGTCAACAGTTGTGGACGGGGCGTGTAAAATGTGATGTCACATTTTACAGATTCTGCAAACTCTTGCTATGAGACACTGCTTATACTTTATGGGGATTAAAAAAAGGAGTGGGTGGATTTTTATCATTATAGGGTGGTTGTGTACACTGCCAACACACATTTATGTTCAAACAACATGTAAAAGTGAATTTTGCATAATAGGTGCCCTTTAAGGCTTTTACTGGGATGGATGGATTTGGTCACTTAAGACTTTCCCTTTGTCATCGCTGAGTCTGAGATACATCCCTCTGGTAAATTGTAATGAAAACACATGTACAAAGGAGCACTGTGTCAAGGGCTGATTGTGTGTGTGCGTCTTTTAAAAACTCTGTGACCAGGAGATTGAAGGGAAGAATAAAAAGGTCCAAAGTACAGGTGCATCCTAAGGTTTCTCTCAAGATTCATCGCATGTGTTTGTGTTGTATGCCTGTGGCTTTGTTGTAGTGAGTGTCCTTTTTCAATTTTGGATGATATTAATGAATTAATAACAACAGTGAATCCAGTGTTGTTGCTGATGGGCTTTTTTTATGAATTCACCTCGTGAATGTTTGAGTTTTCAGTTCATGGTGCTGAAAGACCCAGTCAGGATCACTTGTTACTACCAGGGTTCAGATTGGAGGTTAAAAGAAATGGATTTTCCAATAGCTAATGCCAATATGATGGTGAGATAAAGCTGATGTATGCTGTAAACACACTCGTGAAATCATTAAAAAGAAAATGAATTTGAAAAATATTCACTATTATCCTAGCAAGCAAATTAATTGGATCTGAAGCATTCTGAAAACCAGAGACACAATAAAACCTTGGGTATTTTAATATTTTATAAACCAGCTGTTAACAGCCACAGACAACATGAGACCATGAATATTTAAAACAAAAAACCAATGGTGTGGGTGTCATTTCTCAAATTCTCTTACGAAGGTTGAAGGACATAATGAAGACATGCTAATATTGCTGTTTTATCAGTGACACAGCATTATAAATAGATTTATTTAAATTAATTGAAACATTTAAATGAGTCTACCTCCAAGATGGCTCTCATCGCTGTCAGTCTTTAATTGTTTTTTGTTGTTGTTGTTGTTTTTGTTTTTTTTCTTGTCACCTGTTTATTATCCGACACGTACAACAGCACATTTCTAGGTCAGTTGTTCTTTAATAACACAACTTGAAGACTTGACCAAAAATCATCTGAACTCTGTATCTTGAAGCCTGATTTTGTTATTTCTATCATTTCAGAAAACTGCAGTCAAGATGATCAAGTTAAGACTTGAGAGGTCTGAGAATGTCGATCCAAGTGTCCAGCTGTCCTTACTATATTGCTTTTGAAGGGGGCTTTACCACCAAATTTTAAAGGTTTCATTGAACAGATCACTTAGATTCTCAATAGTTCCAGTGGGCTGATCACTCTTAATGTACATGAATGAATGAGAGCATTTAGAGTGCATAGAGAGCCTTTAGCACACAGTGAGAGTAAATTGAATTTGATGAGTTGTGAGCCTGAAGTGCTTTATTGGCATCTAAACACACAAGTGACTGGCTGGCTTATGACGAATGGACTGCGATAAAGTCGATTTCTGGAAGGCTGAAGTAGCCTAAAATGTGCAGCTTGCACTGTTTATTGCAATGTGTCGCTTTAGTGATGTGTGTGAACCACACATTCTAAGATTATATTTAATTTAATGTTTCAGTGTTTCAGTGTTTGACATTGGTGTCATTGGCGGTTTGTTTTTAAACAATAAACCATTTGAATGTTACAGTTTATTACATTGGGTTCAAAGAATCAGATCAGTAACCCATTACAGCTCTCTAATAGCTGTACTCTAGTTATCATAGTAGAACATATACTTTCCCATCAATGTCACTCTGAACAGAGTCATTTGCATTATTAATTTGGTAACACTTTACAATGGACCCTTTTCACAAGACTGATGACGTGTTTAACAGTCATCAGCATCGTAAATCCTCGAAAGCTTTTCATATTTGTATTTTTTTCTTTTACAAAATGTATGCACATTTATAATACTATTCTTTGTACTATATTACCTTTGCATCAAATTACAAAAAAAAAAAACCTCTGGGAGGGACGGTAAATTTGACACCATTCTCTCTTCTGACTGCCGTTATCAGTCTCTCTCATTTTTTTTTTTTTTTTTTTTTGAAAGTCATGAAAACACTTTCATGGAGTTTTTATTTTGCCATTTGAGCAAATAGGAATGCAAAAATATATATTTGTGGTATTTGTAAGAATCTGAAATTATCACTCTACTCTCGCTAGGTTTACACATCTTTATAAAATGTATTCTAACTTTAAATTCTGATTGGATGAGCCATGTTCTAAACCATTGTAAAGAGCTGATTAACTCAAAGAGGTCTACAATACCTGGCTAAATTAGCATTCACGTTTATTTCAATTGCAGTTGCTTGACTGGCACAGGACCCCTCAGAATTATGTGACCTGCTGTCTTTGCTCATAAGCAGTGATGGGGAAAGTTACTTTTAAAAGTAATGCATTACAATATTGCGTTACTCCCTAAAAAACGTAATTAACTGTGTTACTTAGTTATGTTTTATAGAAAGTAATGTGTTACGTTACTTTTGTGTTATGTTTCTCTGGGCTGGGCTTCCTTGATTGTTTTTTATATAAAAATGTTCTATTTTTAGCAAAAATATAAAATCCTTTTCACACCAAAAGTGAAATTAATAAGCCTCAGCCTGAAGAACATGTAAATTCACACCTGTACAGCAGAGGGTGCAGCTCAAACAAACCTTGCAGCTGTGCTACAATTCTTGATTGCATCAAGAATAGGAAGAAAGTTCAACACTCTTCAGCAATTAAAAAATAACAATGAATAAAATAAAACAATTATTATGCTTATCTAAAGTTATTTTGGCTTATTAGTATTTCTTAATTGGATAATCGAAGGTCAGCTGCAAAGACATTAGTTAATAAAATGGGATTAAATACATAAAATGTGTTATTTAACATATTTATGTAATTATTTCAGGTTTTCGAGTTTGCATTTCAATGTTTTAATTCTTTTTGTGGAATATTGGATCTGTTTTTGTCATATTAATATGACAATTATTTTTACTGTAGTTCTTACTGTAGTTAGATTAAATCACATTATTTAATCTAGAACTACAGTAAGCATCATGTTTACAAAGCACACACTACGCCTCTGCACTTACTCCTGATTTCTCTCAACATGGGGACAGGAGGACTGTCAGTCAATAAATGGGAAAACAAAGTAAACTTTCCTAGTTTACTTGGAAAAGGTAATCTGATTATGTAACTCGTGTTACTTGTAATATACTGCCCTCAACACTGCTCATAAGCACTTAGTTTTGCCATAAATGTCATGTGACTAATCACCTCTGTGCCTGGAGGAAAATGAAAATGCGGATTGTTTGATGACACCACAAGAACATCAAGCTCTTCACTAATGACGTCAAACACAGCAGACCGAGAAAAACATGTCAGTTTCACTCTTTGCCTTCCAGAATGTAATGAACTATTTGTGATGTATGTTGCTTGCAATTATGTCTCTAGTCCAAAAGCTTCATTAACTGCAGCTATTTGGGTCTGTCATTATTGGGATTTGTGTTCCAAAGGCAGGCTGCAGGTTATCAAGTCTAGACATTTTGTACCCTGCAGACTGAAGAAAACATCATGTTGCTTATTTTTCTCTCATCTGTGGTGTTGTTTCAAAGAGAAAATTATATAGAGCAATAAGGAGCACTTAATATCATCAAGCAATGCATGCTGTAAGTCTGTTTTGCTAGGCAAGACAATCATCTTGTTGTTGTTCACAATCTCTGCGTCTTGAAGAAGCCCTGAAACAATATGGATTCCACTCCACCTGAAAGTTTTGTACACTGCTGTCCTTTTTGTAGTTGTACTGTTGTACTCTGAAACTGTGGGTCTAGAAAATAGAAAACTATTGATTTTCTTTTTTTTTTTGAAAGCAGATCCTCAGCATCTTAAACTGTACAGAGAGAGGCTTTCATTAGTGGCCGATCTGTCAGACTCACTGGATATGAAGTGTGTCATCCAGAGGTGTGGGCTGCACTGCTAATAGTCCTCTGGGTTCTCAGGGTTCAGAAATGATGAGAATGAAACTAGCAGAAACCATCAGCTGGGCCAGAGAAACGTAGAGTTTGAGGATGCTTGACTTCCCTTGAGTTTGTTCATAATTATTATTATTCTGAATAATGATTCTCATTAGTTTCTCATTACTGTTAATACTGTAATGAAACATCCTCTCTAGACACAATGGTAGCATATGCAGTGTGTTTATCAGCATACATTAAAGGCAGTAAAGGAGAGTGGGGTAAGATGAGTCACCCTGTAATCTAGCAAATTGTGCATACTGTATTTATTTAGAAAGAGTCTGTCGTATTCAAAATACATAAATGGCAAAGGGAATTGAAAGTGTATATTTAGATTTGTCTGAAGTTTAGCCATGGACTTTGGAATGAATCAGTTCTTAACATGGCAGCTGTGCAGTAAAGTGTGTCAGATATGTCGGGGTAAGATGACTATGACTAATTACTACTGCTATTTTTTTTTTTTTTTACACATGTGCAAAGAAGACTTAAGGCCATACATTTGTGAAATGTTATTCTTCCTTCTTCTTCTTTTTTTAAAAAAAATCTAACTCGCATATCCAATCAGTGGACTTGTGTTCTTCTAAAAGCACTTACACACACACACACACACACACAAATAACGCTGCATACAGAAGGACCCAATTCGTCATATCTCAGATCGGATAATCCGAGTAAACTGGTAGAAATCCATCGGATGGCGCTCTTGATGCCTTATAGCCTGTGCACTGGGAGCTGTCCATGGCTCTGAAACTACAGCGGAGCGGTTTAAGCTTTTAGACGCTTCCTCTGAAGCAGCTGAACTGCATTCATGTTCATAATGAGCCACAGAGACAGCATTATTCTCAAAGAAGGTGAAAGTGATGGCTCACATCACAGAAAAAGCCAGTCGTGCCGGTGAACTGATCCAGTGTCGTCGCGCGCTGCGCAGGGAGTTCTGACGCGTTCATTCCCCTCACGAGCTTCATTGATACTTCAGTAAATGTACGGAGATGGACCTACACCGGATTACTCCTGACGCTATTTGGAAACTATCATAAATAAGAGTTCAATATCACCAACTGAATGACCTGCAGATTATTTCGCTCAGCAATCTTCGGACGCCTTTCTTCTTGCAACTTCATCAAAGAGCTTTCGGACAGAATTAGAGCTGTTACTTTAAACTCGCATATTAAGAAACACAAATAATTAAAGTAAATGATGCATTTTATAGTTCGTATGTTGTTAAACAGTCGGCGCGAAAAATGATTGCTGTAAATAGCGAGTGTATAACTATGACGAGAAGATGCCTTCTGACGTTCAAACCGTTCAGGTAAGACTTACTTGACATAATCTACTGTAAGACATTTATGTTCAAATATTGAATACATTGATAGGACACCGTTTAGACAAACCTCGAATTGGCACTGTAGCGTTTGACCACTTTGACTGAGGTCTTCGTTTGGTGTCTGTGGTCAACCACTAGGTTAAGTCCTTACAAAAATGCACCTTGACAACAGTAAGTTTCCGCCAAAATGCTACATTTACAGTATTTTTTAAAATGTAAAATCTTATTAAATTAATGTAAGATCTTCAGTGCAACAACGTTAAGAATACTACTGTTAAGTTTTTTTTTTTGTTTGTTTGTTTGCTTTTTTGTTTTTTTTTGATGGTGTAGTATAATACCAGGTAATTTTTACTGCAATAGCGAAATAATAATTAAATACAGATTACAAAAAAAAAGAAAAAAAAAAAAAAAAAGGCTACCATGTTAATTTTTGTGAAGAATAGTTTGCCAATAATGATAATAATAATAATAATAATAATAATAATAATAAACGAACTTTAGCCTATTTAAAAAGGCTTTATTGAAGTTCTCAGGTTCTCTTAATTGAACAAATCTAAAAAACCTGAAAGCTGTCAAACTTTGTGTATTCACTATTGTTACCACATAAAAGTGTATCTACAAAGAAAGAGATATAACGGCTTACTGTAAATAACATGGTGGTGGAGGTGGTACTATTCTCGGTTCTTGAAAGGGTTTCATTGATGGTGTCAGGAGACTTTCAGGCAAAGATGTGAGGATGGTGTAAGAACTGAGTCTCGTTGATGAGCTTTCGCGCTGTTTCTCGCAGTGGCGGGAATCCAGCAGCGCGAAGATGTGGGTCATTCTGTTCTGCAGTATAGGCTACCTGAGCTCAACTTAAAAAATAAAATAAAATAAATAAATAATGCTTGTCTTGTAGTTTAAGCACGCTTTTACTATGAAAGTGTTGCAGATAGTACAGACATATGCTCTGGTCAAACTCAGTTAGGACACACAATGGAAATAAGATGCCTTACATAATGAAAATAAGAGCCAACGTTAGTGCTCAGTGAAGGATGAACAGTTGGCTTATAGCTTATAATACTTATTGATGTTTGCTGTTACTTTACCACCAAACATGATGTCATTTTCTGGAGAATGATGTCATCAAGGAACAGTAATTTAGTAGAGGAGAATGTATGGGGAGTTTTCCTGCTGCAAACGACATGTCTAAAACTTTGATCTACTCTAATATTCCAACATTTGTCTTCTACAAACTGAAATAGAAACAACTAATCATTACGCAAATAATGTGTCTTTTTTATTGTTTTTTGTCCAGTTGCAACCCTCCATGTCTGGTCTGACATGACATTTCTGTTTCCTTCTATATATAATTTATAACAGAGAGAGAGAGAGAAAAGAAGATCTGCGATAGTTCATAAATCGATTGCAGGTTTACAAAAATGGCAAACTGTGTAAATCTCCTTTAAACCTCAAAGGTTTTGTTTACACATCCAAGGCTCTAACCTGCAGGCTACAGCATATACTGTATAGGTTAACCCTGACAAAAGATATATGGTTTATCCATAGTTTACAATGCTATGAATTACATATAGCTATGAAAAGCACACTTAATTTTTAGTGGGCTTCTTAAGAGCGTACAGTCAACATGAGTGACCTTGTACATTTTCATTACTGTTTAAGAAACACGAATACTACTTTGAATTTCACACACTTTGTTCAAATATCTGTAATGCAAATGTGAAATGTGAATTTGCCTTAGGATGACTATACATAAAACTTTAGTTTTATGTAAACTGAGTAGTCAGTGATGTTTAAAGAAACAGTTCACCCAAAAATTATACTTCTGCCATTGTTATGAAATTATTCTGTCACCATGTCATTCCACAAAACAAAAACAAACAAAAAAAACAAAACAAAAAAACAAACAAAAAAACACACCAGTTAGTGTTCTGCAAAGATGACACATTTTTGTAGGCAAAACCTGGAAACGAGTCAACATTTCAGCACTTCTGGTTACATCATCCTGGAAGTCAGTGGTCTGTGGTTAACACAAGCACAAAATATATCAGTAATACCAACTTTTGATTTTTTAAAAGCTTTTACTTGCCTTGAAAAAGGCAGTTACTATCAAGTGTCTAAATGGGACTACAGAGGTTGTCAGGAACATTAAACGTAATCATGGCAAACAGTAAAATTCAGCTCATCAGTCCATAAGCCACAAAACTTGTCAGTCTACTTTTACAGTTATGTTGCATTTAAAATGATGTTCATCCAAGCTATTCTAACTCAAACATTCAGGGAAAATATGTTCTTTCTTTCTTTCTTTCTTTCTTAATACTTTAAAGACAAAATGAGTTGTTGGAAGCTTAAATGAATAGTTTGCCACCCCCCCCGGCCCCCAAATTTTTTTTTGAAAAATGTACTCACCCTCAGGCCATCCATGATGTAGATGAGTTTGTTTCCTCATCTGAACAGATTTGGTGAAATGTAGCATTACATCACTTGCTCGTCAATGGATCATCTGCAGTGAATGGGTGCCGTCAGAATGAAGTTGCTGTGTGTTTGTAGGAAGCAAATCCATCATTATGGCATTTTGACTTTAAACCATTGAATTTGGCCAAAATTCAAGTCCATAATCCATAATAATGCTTTCTCCAGTGAAAAACCCCATTCCCTGTTGCCCTCTCACATCAAAACCCACCAACATAATAGTTTTAAATTGTTTTGGACTACATTTGATTGATCTGTGTATATTTCTCTCCTGATTCAAATAAGACAACTTATTTTTTTCTTTTTTTTAAAGCTGGAAGCAACTGCTTGAATATAAAAATATCTTGATGGATTTGTTTGCTAACTTCCGGGTTGCCTACAAAAATGTGTCATCATTGGAGCACTCTGTTAGTCTGATGGAGCGAAACATTATTGAGTTAATTGAATTAATACTTTTTTGCTCTGTTTGTTACACAGACATGTTGTGTGATGGAATATTTGGAATACAGGAATGAGTCACTTGGACTTAATTCATGTATTTATTTACTTTTTAGCTTAGCAGATGTGGTTACTGTACTACACTTTCATAGAAAATGCCTGTGTGAATATTTTTCTTATTAAAAAATAAAAAGTGAACAGGTTTGCAACAACAAGGTAAGTAAACAATGACAAACCTTTAATTTTTCCTCCAAAGGAAAAGTTTCACAAGGATAATACTTCTTCTAACAGTTATACTTCCTCTCATGGTGTTTTCTCGTCATTGTCTGGCTTTTTTCTTGTTCCTATCTGTCTGTCTGTCTGTCTGTTGCAGGATATTTGTGGCGGGGATCGGTTTCTTCAGTCTGTGCTTCTTAATGACCTCTCTGGGGGGGCAGTTCTCGGCCAAGCGACTGGGCGATTCCCCATTCAGCATCCGAACTGAAGGTACATTAATAACTGGCAGCTCTGTATGTATACCTGTGCTGACCGTATGCATGTCTAATTTATCCAGTGACATTTAGAAAGCATCATTTTATGGGATTTTTAATGGGGGTAATGAAGGGTTTTGCGCTGGCCTTTAACAGGCTTGATTATCCAGGGGTCAATGTGCTGTGAATAGCATCTCTGGCTGCGGAAGATCCCATTTGTCATCAGTCATCACTTTTTATGCGTATGAAAATAGATCACGCTAGAGGCTAGAGGTCTCGTTCACTGCAAATCCCAAGAAGAACCTGTCTATGAGAAAGATTCACCCAAAAATTAACATTCTGTCTTCATTTACTCCCTCATAAAGTGTATTTGTGAAAGTTTACAAGAGAAGGATGGTTAAAATATAAAGATTTCGCTGCACAGATTCTGTGTGGCCTGGCTGGGCTTGTCTTCTCTGTAAAAGATACATGTGATACTGACTTTATTTAGTGGAGAAAAGAAGGTATCTCAGAAGGCAGCATAATTATGCTGTCTACCTTTTGTGAAAGCATTCATGTTGGGAGCGCACCTATAGTGCTTTAAAATTCTACCTACATGGGCTCACTACAGAGGTTTTGGAACAGAGCCAATATATTTAATATTCAGTTCCTTTCTAGTTTCAACACCGCTGTGCCCAACAGGAAATGGTGTACCCAAATGTGGCAAATAGCCATCTTAAGAGCTCCACTCGGTTGCTGGAAAATTGGAAAACTGCTTCATGGTGTGTTCCGCAAACCCCAGTAAAAAGCTGAAGATGATGGATTAGTGTTCTGTAATGTTGTGGGAGAGGTCGCATGGAGGAAAGAGGGGAGAGAAAGAGAGGGAAAGAGGGAGAGAGAGAGAGAGAGAGAGAGCACAACCTGATTAATTAACCACTCCCAGGCTGAAGCCTTGAGAAAGCATCTGGCTCTCGCTCATTAAACACTGCCTGCTGATCAGCCAGAGATGGACGTCACTGTGTTTTGGGAGTCCAGTGCTGACATAGATGTGAGGGTTACATTAAAATGAATTACAGTTACAAATCACTAATTATGTCAAACTAATTACCTTTGAATTACTTAAAATGTAATCAGTGTCCAAGTTCAAATATCACAAGTATTGTAATCTGACTTTTAGTTACTTTTACATTGCTATGAATAAATGCAAATAAATACACAAGAATAGCAATATTTGCAAGTTAACATAGCTCATCTATCTATCTATCTATCTATCTATCTGTGGGAAGTAAAATGAGTTTTTCAAGCAGAATATGGTTTGCACTGGGCCATTTTTTCAAAAGTTTGGGATCAGTAAGATTTATGTTTTTAAAGCCATGCTTATACTCATCAGGGCTGTATTTATTTAATCAAAAATACAGAAAAAAGCTATAATATTGTGAAATATTACATATCAAAACAACAGTTTCTATTGTAATATACTTTAAAATGTTATTTAATCCTGTGATGCAAAGCTGAATTTTCATCCAGTCTTAAGTATCACATGATACTTGGAATATAATGTTGGAAACAGTTATTGCTTTTAGAACCTTTTTCAGCATTATTTGATGAATAAAAAATTAAAAAGGAGAGCATTTAAAAAAATATATATATATATATATTCTAACAATATAATTCTTTACCGCTTTTTAATCAATTGAACACATCCTTGCTGAATAAAAGTATTAATTTCTTTCATAAAAAAAAAATATATATATTTGAGATAAAAATTTTATTTTTGCCTTTGTGATTGGATAGTTTAGAGTTGAAAGGAAGCGAGTTGTTAAAGGTCTTCGAGCTGGGATTCTGGGATGCAAGAGCAGGAGGAAACAGGCTAAGGCGCGGATCTACGTGCAAGTAGTTTAATAAAGCAAACAAAGAATTGGAAACACTGGGAATAAGAACAGAAACACGAGCAGAGCGGCAACACTAACGTTCAACAACTGACAAAGCACAAGGGAAACACAAGAGCTTTATACAGAGCTCTATATACAGCTATACATTTATACAGAGAGCTAAGGCAATGAACTAATCAGTAACCAGGGCAACTAACAAGGAGATGGGTGTGGTTCAATGAGTGTCCATGACAACAAACAAGGGAGCAGAGCAGCAGGGAAACAAGGCAACAATAGGGACACAGAACTACAAACTGAGATTCTGCAGTGGGAGCTGCCACCTGGGAGGAGCTAGAGCTAGAGCTGGCTCAAATGACTTGGAAGGTTCCGCAGCGGAAGCTGCCACCTCAGGAGGAGCTAGAGCTGGCTCAGACAACTTGGGAGGTTCTGCAGTGGGAGCTGCCACCTTGGGAGGAGCTAGAGCTGGCTCAAACGACCTGGGAGGTTCCGCAGTGGGAGCTGACACCTCGAGAGATGGAACAGGCTCTGAAGCGGATTCGAGAACTGGAGTGGACTCATTGGCTGGAGTGGGTTCAAGAGTGGGTTCATGAACTGGATCAGGAACAGAGCAATGTGTAGCCCAAACACACAGAATGGCGACCGCCATAACAGGGAACACTGAGGATAGGGGAACAGTCTCCGTGACGGCCAGTGCTGAAGCCCTTGGAACACCCCACTGCATGCACCGACATCAACAGTGGGGACGCCAGTCTCAAACGCCATTGGAACGGCTAGGTGTCTTCAAACATAACATCCACGATGCTCGGGAATACTGGGGTGGCATCCACGATGGCTTAAGACTGACATTGGTAAGCCAAGCTCCATGGCCATCGGAGCTTGATGCATGGTGCCCCCCCAAAAACAATTTGGGGTTTCAACACGGTCCTCCTCTACCTCCCCCACAGTTAGAGGGGATCCACACAGCCTCAGGGCAAAAATCAATATACTGTGCCACTTGGACTCACCCTTTGGCATTGGACGGCCAATGTTCTCATCTAGACCTCTCCAAAAGCATTCCATTAACATTACATCATCCAGTGGGGCAAGATGGCAATAAGACACAAACTCCTCCACATAAACATCAATGAGTCGGTCATCTCGATAAATGGAGCAGAGAACTCTCACGGGATCACGAAAAACTCCTGCTAGATCCATGGTTTGGTCAGTTGTTCTGTTATGATGCAAGAGCCACGGATCTACGTACAGGTAGTTTAAAAAAAAATAACAAAGCAAACAAAGAACTAGAAACACTGGGAACAAGAACAGAATCACGAGCAGAGCAGCAACACTAACATTCAACAACTGACAAAACACAAGGGAACCACAAGGCCTATTTATACAGAGAGCTAAGGAGATGGGTGTGGTTCAATGAGTCTCCATGACAACAAGCAAGGGAGCAGAGCAGCAGGGAAACAGGAGGGGAACAAGGTAACAATAGGGACACAGAACTACAAACTAAAAGTCCTTGAACACAGACACAGGGAGCACAGACAGGGATCGTGACAGATTTGAACTCAGGACGCCTCTATGTCGGCATATTGCCCACAAGGCTATCGATGCCGACATAACAGCAAACAAACAAACAATCAATAAATTAATAAATAACTGATCCCGTACTTTTGAACGGTAGTGAATATTGTTACAACATATTTCTATTTTGAATAAATGCTGTTCTTTGTGCATCCTGACTCCTGACAACATAACAGCGTTCTGTTACTCTATAACACTGATCACTGATCTAGCCCTAAAATCCAGTAGTATACATGTTATCTCAATGGCTGTTGTCTTTCGGTTCCTGAGAGAAAACCTGCTGATTCACTAATCCTCTTCCACATAAAAGATCTTCCAGCTTTTACACCCTCACTCTGGCCGTGTTCGATCTTGAGTAATACCATGCAGCATATGTTCTGGGATTATGCCTCTAATGGATACTAATGGCTATTCTAAGAGAGGTTTGTTATTATACATTTTTAATGAAAGCTTGTGTGTGGGTTGATGCAGGGAACACTTTGTTTGTTTTAAATAGCAGACGTGTGTTAGTTAAGCAGTAAATACAGGATGCCAACCATTAGAGCCAAAACTGGGTCTCAATATCTCGTAGCATTCATGAGCCTCAGAATATGTTATGTTTAAACTAAAAATGTAACTCGCCTGATTTAATCCATCTATAATATGATATATATATGCCTATAGATGCCTGAAATATAGTTTTGAAATTGGAGTTTTACATGCTTCATTACTAGGGCTGAAAATATAAGGATTCTTGTTACTATTCCACTTCTTTAATGGTTCCATTCAATGTTTAACAATCAATCAATCAATAACTAAATTTTGTCATTACTGTCTCATCCTTATATCCCTATTACTGTTTTTACCATGAACCACAAACAGATGTTTGGTAAAATATCTTATCTAAACTTATATCTTATCTAAATTTCTCTTCTTTATTCAATGAAAGTGTATAATGATACGGCCAAGCTCAAAATTAAACAAATAACACCAAGAAAAGCAGGACTTATGCACTACTATATCTTCTGATATTATATGACAGCTTTGTGTCACTCACATTTCATCTGTACCATGTTTTTCAGACTTACCACATTAAATGCAAGAACTAATGCCGTTAAATCCAGAATTGAATAAGAACTGATGATAGCACGGTTAGATCTTTGGTCGATCAATCATTGGTTGTTACACTCTAAAAAATGCTTGGTTAAACATTTAACCCAACTTTTGGTTGAAAACAACCCAGCATGGTTTCTGTACAGTATTTACCCAGAACTGGGTTGTATTTAACCCAACCTTCTGGGCAGTAACCCAACCACTGGGTTGTATTTAACCCACCATTTTTTAGAGTGTAGGAATTTTAATATTCAAACTATTTATTCATTTTCTACTAAATAAATAAATAAAATAATAGTGCAATTTTACCTTATTTTTACATGGCTTTGAACTCTTTCACCAAATTGTGCAAAGCTGTAATGCAATGTTAAAAATGCAATGCTGTACTAGGTGGGCTACCAAGCAAATTTACTACATTGGAAAAGCAATGCATACACTGCTGATTATGTCATGCAAACAATAAAACATTATTAATTTACAAATCATGCACTATGGTAAAATAGTTTTGAGATGATAACATAGGATTGTACAAGGAACCATTAATTGATATGCAATCTACCATGCAATCAGAATTGGCATGAAATGGAATAAAAGTTGTTAGTGTTTTTCCAACTAGTGTTCATTCAACTGATAACTGCAGCAAATTGTAGGTATAGGTACATTTTTGGAAAAAAAATGGTAGAAGCACTGTTTAATTCATTTCGAATTGAAATATGAACTATCAAAATGTAAACAGACCTTAGCACTTTAATGTATTTTAAAGTACTATTTATTACAACAAAACATGCTAAATTTACAGTCTAGTAAACATAAAAATGCATAGCACATACAAATTTGGGGTTAAATAGATTCCTATCAACATACGCTATTAGGTCTTTCAACATATACTATTATATGAATTTATCCTCATTTTAATTCAACACCCTTACATTCATATTTACAGTAAATATCTATTCTGCATCTGGTTCGCTAGCTCCATTTTATTCTGAATGTTGCACAAGCCTGTTAGTCGAGTCTCCCATGTGTTTCATATGCTGTTTGGTTGCCAGTGGCATATAAATCTATGGATTGCAGGGCTTTGACATAGCATCCTCTAGGAAGGGTTTTAGATTTCAGTTGGAATTGTCCCTGTGCTCCATCACACTCCGGCAGATATCTGCACTGCTCTAAGATGAAAACCAGTACTTCTACTTCCTTTAGACAGTCAATGCAAGGTTCAAAGACTGTGGCCTTTGACAGTTGTGGCACGCAGGCACAGCAGGAGATGAAAACACAGATTCTATTAAAAGCCTATATCTTCTTCTGTACAAGAGAGGTCTTTTTTTCATTGTATACAGCGGGGTCCAAATGTCTAAAACCACATTGAGAATCTGGTTTCAGATCTCAGATTTAAATTTTTCATCTAGAACAAAAATAAATGTGTTTTAAAAAATTAAAAACAAAAAAGACAATTCATTATGTAATATTAATTAGAAACAATGTTCTGCATTATTTATGGGTCAACTGACTGTTGCAAAATCAATCTTTTTTTTTTTTTTTTGCATGATATTATTCTGAAAACAAATGAATTGATACTGAAATGTACTACATATAGAAATAATATAGATACTGATATAATAATCCCCAGTCCTCTTAGCACAGGATGTGCCCTAGTTTCACCGGCATCCATGTTTTTCTCCATGCGCTGTTGTGTATTTATAATGCTAAATGACAGTCTAATGGGAACAGGAACTGTGTTCTTTCACACACACTCTCAAGGAGTCTGCTGTTGGGTTCTTGGGGTGAAATAAACTCTGTAAATATTTGCTTCAGCATATTTTTGAAGACTTCTCTGTAATTAAAACACAAATTCACTGCAGATTAGATCAAACATTTTGGAGTAGACCTTAAAAGTCAACATGAAATGCAGTTCTCAACCCATTTTAATTCTGTAAACGGATGTATTTCCTAGTGAAACAAGATAGTCAATGAGGAAGAAAAAAAAAAGTAGTGCTGGTCTTGATTTTCTCCACTGGGAATTGATTGGGTCTTGAGAAGTATTGCATACTAGAATGGAGACAAGCACTTGGAGTGAAAGGATAAGAAAGTAAGAGGAACCTTTGACCAAACTCAAGCTCACAATTCAAGATTATTTCTGAAGAACGACTTGCTCATTTACATACACTAACAACTTGTTAGTGTATGTAAATGAGCCATTGAAATGAACGTAAACAGGTAGCTTTCCAGTAGGGATGTGATCCGAAGCCGAATACCTTATTCGGAAAGGCACGGATAATGACTTCAAAACGAATAACGGATTTATCCAAATAACAGAAAAAATAATCGGCAGACACAATCACATTTTGCTGGAACAGCACTACATTAGTGAGGTCATGTGATTGTGTCTGCCGAATATTTTTTCTGTCATTCGGATAAATCCTTTATCAATGATGATCATTGTGTTTGTCTAACGAATGTGGTCTCCTCAGCAATAAACTATCCGCGCACTCCTTTTTTGATTGCTGCCTGTCAGTGCCGGCGAAGCAGTGTTGCCAGATGTTGCTACAGAAAACAAACACAACCAATCTCCTGAAAAACGCACCAAAATAAGTTTAAATCTTGTATTTTGCAAATAGGATACAGAATCTCTAACCTCAACCTTCATTTTCCCACTTTATTAACGCTGTTACATTAAGTATTAAAACAAGTCCAGCGACGCTTATATTAAGGGTGAATCCCATTGTCTTACCCCTTCCCCTTACCCCTTCCCCTTAGTTTTGCACATTCACGTGAGAGTAAGGGCTATCCCAATTCTCGTTTTGATCGAGGGGTAGGGCTAAGGGGAAGTGGTAGATACCCCTTAAAACCAAGCATTTTCGCGAGCTTACTTGAAACCAAGGGGTACCCAGAACACACTGCGCAACCGGCAACAATGGCGGCCAGATCATCAAGTATTCAAGTATTTTCGGCTTAAATAATTTATTTACAAAATTACGACAGTCTTGTTTTGTGCTCTAGACAGTCCTGTACATATATATTTGCAACCATGTTCTTAATTGAAAAGTTTAAATAAATCGCTAGTTTGCTACGCTAACGTTACATTGCTGATTTGCACAACAGTCCCGCAGACTAGCCTTGAATGGACTACATGCATGTCTACAGTTTTAACAAGTTTGTAAAACGATCCAAAGTTTGTGATCAACACTTGTCGGCTCTGGTGACGTAGCAGCCAGCTAGCGACAGTGTATGATGACGTAACCGTAACCAAGTGGTGTCTCATTTCATAGGGGTATGTTTTCACCCCTAGCGCTTACCACTCAGTTTCGAGGGACAAGGGCTAGGGGTAAGATGAAGGGGTAGGGGAAGGGGAAGGGGAAGGGGTAAGACAGAGAAATGGGATTCACCCTAACTAGATCTGGCAACATGGCGGAGCGGAGGCTGCACTTGCGCCAAGCTTCACTCCTGCATTTCGCAGCTGCTGCGAGTCAGCTACATGATTCAGCGACATGATTTTAAATAATTTTTCATATGTTTTCAAATTGTATTTTTGAACATGAAGCATTTACGGAGGTCTGGACCTCATAGCTGGCTATGGGCCTGGATGTGTAAAGTGAATGAGTGAAAACTATAGCCTATATGAATGAAATGAGCGCAAAGCGATGTTTGATCAAGGCTTTTGGAGGGTCCAAATGATTTGTTGCGCTCTGTTGATAAAAATGATCACAGACTCCCGCACATGATCTAATTACTTAAAGTTCAAGCGAGCTTTATTGTCATTCTGCTATGAGTAGGCTACTGAACACTTTCTTTCCATTTATTTTTTTTTTTCTTTCAGCTTCTTTTTTTCTACTACTGCTCTTATTTAAGATTGTGGATGCTTGTCTCTTGTCAAATTTGTACACAAAGTTTCACTGGAAAATAAGAAGAATACAGTTATTTTTCTTTTTTGATAAAGTTTTAAATAGAAGATATTTACAAAGTTATAATTTTAATAAGAAATAATATTTTCTTTAGTTATACAAGGCACATTTGTTAAATGAAAACTGCGAATCGAACAGATTTGCATTTAAAATGGTATTTTCATGTAATTTGACGAACTTCCGGTTTAAGACACTTCCGGATCTATCCGAATACAGATACAGATACAAATAATTTTGAGATTGTCACAGATACAGATACAGATACAAATAATGGCTCCGTTGCACACCCCTACTTTCCAGGTATTATTGAGACCTTTTTTTCTTCTAAATAGCATAAACAACATCATGTAAACAATATCAGATTAGATTTTATGTTGATTTTAAAATATATGTGTGTTCATACCACTTTGCATAATGTATGTATGCCTTAAAGACACCTCATGCTAAATATCTTAGACAGATGTGGGTACACATTGCATTTGGAGCTAGTGATTTTGGAGCTGTGAGTTTGACCTGCTGCTTTACAGAAGCCCTCAGGTCGTCTTACAGCTAGTGAATCATCAGAAAACTGATGCGGTTTCATGGCAAAATCTCTTGTCTTCTATCACATACACCCACAGCTGCTGTCAGACAGAGTCGAGCAAAAGACCTCCTGAATTTCAGACTGACTCACTAGACATAATCCGTGTTTGTTTTCTTCACATTTAACACCAACATACCTGGGGGAAAATATATGGAATTACTAAATGTAGTCAGTGCTTGAATTGTGAGGAGAAAAAAAAAAAAGATACTCCTTGTTTGCATATAAGGACAAAAATATTGTGACACACCTCTTCATTAATTCAGGTTCTCTTAATGAAGGTGTTTCAATCAGACTCATTGCAATACAGGTAGGTGTATAAAATCAAGCACCTAGCCATTCAGTCTGCATTCACAAAGCAACAAAAGTATTTATGAAGTGATGCCACCTTTGCAATAAGTCAGTTCATGAAATGTGATGTGTTCCCTAGTGAAAAATAAATATACTAAAATGTATTTGAAATAAATGTATTTCATGCTAAGTATGCGACAAATAAAGCTACATATTTTGTACTTAATAAAAATACCCTGCAATTGTACTTTTGGTATACTAAACTGGTATACAGTCTGCTAAATTGGAACTACTAATTTTGTACTTAATGCACTTAATTTGTGTGGAAGTAGAGCTGAAGTACAACTAAAGATATACTGAAGTATATTTGATTGTGCTCAAGTGGAACTATTGCAAGTATCCTTTAAGTACACTTTAAATATCATGCTTTTAAACACCTTTATTATACAAAGATCATATAACCCTAAAGCTAATAGTTTGACAGTCTGCGTCCTTCACAGATGAACACTGCTGTGATTTAGGTTAAAAACGCATAAATACTTGTATCAAACTATCTGTTCAACAGACAAAGCAATAGTGATCACATAATAAAAACAGTTACTTACACTTGTGTTTTGCGACATTAATGTCATATTCAATATAGTCAGCACAGCATCGTCTTTTAGTTTCTATCTTTCTGAAAATCTCATGTCGAATTGTGCCTTGTTTGTAAACGAACCCGCAGTCAAATGAAGTGAACAAAGGACCAAGTTCTTACTGACTTTAAAAAATAAAGTTCATCCACTCTTTACGAATGTTGAAATTAGGCTTGCTGCGGTGTTAAGCTGCAATGTCACTTGCATAGATTTGATTTCATTCACGTGAGGAGAGTGAGTCGAGCTGACCGACAAGAAGAGTGGGGACAAGATGATAGCGGAAGATTTAGTTTAAAAACTAAATGTAAAAGCGCATGTTTGGCAATATTTTGCACTTTGAAAAGCCTGTTGACCTTTGCCGTTTATCTAATTCTAAGGTGATTTTGGATTTTTTTTTTTTAAACATTCGTTTCTTATTTAATTGGTTCCACCGTGTTTGCTGATTATCAGTTTTGTATAGGCCTACCTAGGCTATTTAAACTGTGTAAGTTATTTGTTATTTTATATTAGGCACAGCCTATAGAATGGTGTATTTTGATTCGTTTTGTTAATAAAAGTTCTATGATTTATATATAGGCTAAGTTGAGTCTGAAGTTGTATTTTGTTGATGCTTGAATTGCCGCCGAATTGCCGCCAGTTCTAAAGTTAAAGTAAAATGCGCACATCGCTTTTAAGCTGTTTAGAAGCGAAGGAAAGTGAGGAAAAGAGGGAAAACAAAAACGATCTAACAACGAACAAGTGCTTTATGCCGAATTGCCACTAATTTGAAAGTGAAAGTAAAATGCGCACCCCATTTTTACAAGCTATTTAAAAGTGAAGGAAAGCGTGAAAAGTAGGGGAACCCCAACCACCCCCACGGTGATACCGGTACTACCAGTGTTGTTACACGTCGATTAACCGGTGGGGAAATTTCCTCACCGTCACAACCCTAGTTGAAATCAGAAGGAAGGCAATGCAAATACAGTTTTTCCACAGCTTGACACTGTCTTCGGAGCATCTTTATCGTTTGGTTTCTATATAGACCTGTGCGTTTGTATATTTCGTAAACACTACAGCCATTTCTCAAACGGAAGGCTGCATCCTCCGGAGGTAACATTTGCAGGCTGCATATGTCATCAAGTTTGGTTTCTTTCAGTTAACTGATCATTACATTTGCGAGTCATAAGCATATTACAACAATTTACGCTTAACTAAGAATAACGGTCAATTTTATAACTGTTAATATTCTAAAATAAGTTTTTCTTTATGACGTATGCAGCCTACAAATGCGACCTCCGGAGGATGCAGCCTTCGAAACGGCCCATATGTGCAATTCGGTGGGCGGGGCTAAACAGGCAGTGATGTAGAAGCACTGATCTTCTTCTGCAGAGGCAGAGTTTAGCCACACTATTACATCATAGAGTAGAACATTTCAAAAGCTGATGTTTTGGCAGACTGCCTTCAATATAAGCTGTTTTTAGACTAACAAAAAAAAGTTATGAAAATTACAGAATGTTTTTATAGTACAGTGACCACTTATATGTCCAAAGATCAAGGTAAGTTTGGTTTCTCAGTTCATGACCCCTTTAAGAAATGTGTATTGTGCACAAGTAGTACTCTAAATAAAGTTTAATTATAGTTTTTATATCAGTAAGTCGCATTATTATACTTAGCTTGTTTAATTAAATTTTTAGAAGAAAATTCTTATTTATTCCAATTACCATCATGTGGATAATGTGACAAATGTCTATGTCCAATAATGATGTGCCACAAAGCACTGTTAGTTGTGCAGAAAGATCATGCATTTATCTGACATCTCCAACAGTGGGAGGTGGATGAGCTGACTATATCATTCTAGATCAGCGTTTTTCCAATCCGTGTTTTGGAGTGGCCCAGCACTGTGTATTTTGGTTGTCGTCATTAGCTGACACACCTGAATACATTTACCAGCCCATTAGTGGAGAAGTGAACTGGGTAGATATTTGTGATTATTTTATATATGTAGTAGGCCCCAAAATGAACTAGATGTATCTATTTCATCAGCAATGATATTACCTTTGAATGGTTCCCAGTGTTTTTACTGTGTTACCAAACTATGGTCCACAACTGAGAAAACATAAAGTTTTAAAAGAAGGAGCATATTAAAACATATAAAAAAAGAATCTACTATACAAAATGTTGACAGAACTAGACCAAGTTTACAAGGTTCATGGCTTTGAAATGTTAAAAGCTATTCTAGAATTTTAAATACAATGTGAAAAAAGTGAGCAGATTCCTCTTGGGACCTCTCATGACTAAAAAAAATGATGTACTGTATGATAGTTTGATATACTGTTGCATGAATTCACCTTTCGGTCAAACTGTGCTGGTAATTCTCGGTTATCTGGATGTATTTTTAGCTCAGAGAGACAAGCTGATTTCTTGGTCCAACTCCATTAAAATCCTGAAAATCCATTAGGCCTCACAAAAATGTGGTTTGACCAAGATAAGACATAAAATGACTCAGCTCTGACAGGAAGCAAACATATTAATGATGATTTGACGTGCTCTTGACATGCAATTAATTTATACACCCTTTCCGATGACATTCTGACTTAGTTCACAGTGGGTGTGATGGCTTGGTGTACCAAACTTTTTTTTTTTTTTTTTTTAGTTATATGGTGGTCGACTTAATGGAAGTGGAGCAAATATTGCACTTATGCTTTGTCACATACAGACACGGACACAATGTAGTCAGTATTTTGTAATTACTGTTATGTATATATATATATATATATATATATATATATATATATATATAAAATAATAATCTGAAAGTTTCCCACAGAGGCAATTACAGAACAAAGGGGGCATAGTAAAAATGACTGATGACCATACTCCGTTCACATGACATTAATTGCCAGTAGCCTACAGGACTTTGCAGGGAGATTAAGGACATTATTGAAATTCAAAATTAATTTATTTAGGCCATTACTGATGTCTTGTGTCTTATAGATTATAGTTACAGTAAGTCTTGGGGACAGTTGCACAAGCACAGCCAGTTTAAGATTGTGTCATAAGAGCTAGTCTAAACAATTCAAAGTAAAATATTAAAGTTGTCACTAGTAATTAGTCACTTTTTAAATTTACATTTTTAAATTTTTATGACATTTTTATTGACCTACATAAAAAATGTCTAATTTGAAGAGAAAAAACAAAACAAAAAACAGATGACTAACCAAGATGACTAAGTGGTTTATGCAACCGGCTGCTATCTATCTATGAACTTTTATTTATGTAGGTTTTTATTAAAGATAGTAGGATCAGTGAGAATTGAGAATTTTTGAATAAATCTCTTGATGATTAAGTGACTGACTCATGATACTCAGAAGGTCAATAAGCATATTGGTCAATGCATTCAAAATTTTGTGTTATATCACTGAGGATCAACCTACAATATGAATATGTATTGAAAAAGATAACAGACAAAATGCTTATAAAATACTCGTACTAAAAATGAACTGAGGAGCGGATGTATTTTTTGTGGTTGTTTCACAAAAAAAAAAAAAAAAGAGAGTGTTGAGTAATTGTTCTAGGTCAATGTGTGATGTGTCAACAAGGAAATTAATAAATGTTGTTTGGGTTCTGAAGTCAAACCGTAGGCATTCCTTTTTAAAATATTTTCTTTATTGTCCAATGACATTAAGTGAGGAAAAATATAAAACTTTATTAAGAATGCCACAGCTTTTTAGTGTGAATTTCAGCTAAATTTAATTTTAGCCTTTACATTTCAGTTTCTACTCTTGCCCCTTTTTCTATTTTTGCTGATCGAGTTTAAAGAACTGCGTTTCCCAAAAGCATCGTCAGCTAACTATAGTAATTAGTTCCATTGAACTACATTTGAAACAACGGAACTTGCGACAATAGTTGCTTTTGGGAAACACACCCCTGAATGATTCATTCACAAATTTGACTTATTTAGTTTTTGAGGTCAACTCAGTAAATAAAGCCACAGCAATTAAGAACTCAATGAATGAGTGCATCTGTGATAAATCAAATGTTGCTTAGCTTTGCTAGGTCAGTAGCTTCTGAAACAGAGCTTTTGTTTTCCTATAGCTGAATGAGATACTGCAATGGTGGCACGTTGAGAGCCACTCACGTTCTTCTGGATGGCAGTGGTCATCGTTTAAAGCTGTAAGAGCAGTGAAGTGTGTGATGAAGAGCTGTAGCCTGAGTCATTCTCTCTCTCTCTTGGTTTCTGTGGAAATATATTCCTGCACTCGGCTCTAATATTCCTAATCGTTCCACAGCTCTTTTCCCTTTTCTGTCACATGCTTTCTAATCCCTCCCGCAAGCCTATTTACTCCGATTTCATATCCCTGAGTGAGCGCTTGCTAATTGAAGCACACGCACACACACACACACACACACACACTTGCATGACATGAATTAAACCTGCTCTCATCCCTGAGCTGTTGTGAGACACAGACGAGACACAGTAAGACATGACAGAGGGTGTCTATGCTATTAGATTGTGAGTGTGAAGTGTGGAGCAGGTGAAAAAAACAGGATATGTTTATTGATATTTATTTATATAATTTTCTCATCATAGAACACTGAAAGTAAGGGATTACATTTTCAAGAGAAAATTGAGAATTCATTACTTTTTTATTCTATCCTGTGTGTACCTTCTTATTTTAATTTTTTCTCTCAAGTGACTTCATTCAGTGGCACTATGCAAAGCTATTTTCAATTTCACTGATATGACACTTCATTTGGCAGGGAGAGACTTTAGTAGTTTGTGTTTTGACATGCCGAATATATCCGCACCTGCACTCATAAGGTGGGCATTCATTGCGACTTACCGTCATCACTAATATTCATTGGAGAGGCAAGGCATAGAATTTTGATTCTTGTTTGTTTATTTTTTGAGAATTTTATCCAAACTACCTGCAGTTTGCATTCACTTAATGAGAATACATTATAAAACACTTGAATAGCACACACACCTGCTTCGGTTAATCCATAGACGTGCGTGTGTGGGTGTGCTTTCTAGCTACATTATTAACAATGCTATTTATTGTGCATATTTATAGTTGAGGCAGTTATCAACCAACTTGCAACAACCCAAAACACCCTGTTAACACTAGAACCGCCAGAGGTCGCTGTATACCTAAAAGCGCCAGAGGGGAAAATTTTACCCGCACACATGGCAACTGTTTTTATATGGCTAAAGAACATATTATTTCACTGTACTATGCCACTGTCTTCACAAAGAAGTGTCTAGAGTCATGAAATGATTGTCTAGTCGTCAACTATATTTTTACCCTGTTGTTTTATGTTCAAGACTTTTTAATGCAGCCTACACTAATCCATAATGGTCAGTAAACTAAAAAAAAGCCTGCACTGACAACAAAAATTAGAAGGTAGTAAATATTTGGGTGGTGTAATATTATAATACAATGTCATTAATCTATATATTAGGATAACACATGTTATTTAAATTACTAAAATAGCCAATAGACAATAATGAGCACTGTCAAGTTCAACAGTATGATGAATAAATATTAATGGTAACACTTTACAATAAGATGTCATTTGTTAACATTAGTTAATGTATTAACTAACATAAACGAATAATGAACAACACATTACACAATTAATTAATCTTTGTTAATAAAAATGCAGTCGTTCATTGTTCATGTTAGTTCACAGTGCATTAATGTTTGCATTAAGAAACACAACTTGTGATTTTAATAATGCATTAGTAAATGCTGAAATTAACATGAACTAAGATTAATAAAAGTATTGTTTAACCTGTTAACTTGTATACCTGTGTTTTAAGCATCTGTAACCTATAGTTGCGCCAGCGCCACTGAAGTCATGCAGTAAAGAGCGCTGCTAATTCAGTTTTAATGTGCATCTAGAACGGCTGCAGATGAGGCATTAAGTGCATGGCACTGCGACCAACTTACCATTTTACAGAGTTTAATATAGCAATGTCGTCGCTCAGTTTTTCAAGATCAGTTTTAATCGTGTAACTGTTAATAATAGATTTGAACAAAGAAATTAAGTGTTACTACACACAGACCATATTGATTGCAATTACAAAAATGAGAACGAGTAAAGAAAACACGGTACTTATTAAAATAATCACCCTGTCCTTAAATATATGAACACAGAAAACCTCTGTTAACAGGTTAACGTAACATTTTCCATTCTATGACTAATAAAATAATCTCAACTTACTCTTTATAACTGAACATGGCTTTCCTCGGAGTAGCTGCGCGCGCTGTGTCTTTTTCTTGTTTGACAGGTGTCAGGATTAAGGCGCAATACTGCCACCTGGAGGTCAACCAGGTACTGGCGCTGGAGTATTTACATGTGTTATCATAAGAGTCCTGTTCATTTTAAATGTTGTGGTTATCGCCAATACCGGTATATCGTCACACACTAAATTAACACGATATCGATAATTGTTGCTTTGAATATCACAGTTATCGTCAATACCGGGATATCATGACACCCCTAATAGCGGGTAAATTTGACCTGCGCGGCGCTTAGGTATAAATGCTCCGTTTTTTGATCTGGTTTCATCTAAATAATTTTTAACAACATTGGATTGCAATTTGCATAATTTTAGTAAAAGTCAATGACTGGGAGACTTGAATGTTTTGTTGAAAATCTGTTATATACATTTGAAAAACAGTCACAGGTAAAATTTACCACGTGGCGGTTCTAGTGTTAAACACATCCGCCACCTAGAAACACAATAGAAGTCCTCAAAATTATAGTGAGGCAGTTACAATGGCAATTAATAGTTATTTTTATCATTTGTGGTGGACTTTTTGTAGAATTTGTTTTTGTTTAACTTCTACAGTTGTTTGAGCTCATGTTTTTCCATTTCGGTATGTAATGTATGCATAAGTATGTAATATAATAATGTTAAAAAAAAAAAAGGTAACACTTTATTTTGATAGTCCACTTTAGAGATTCTACTAACAGTAAGTAACTTTGCAACTACATGTCAACTAGCAGTCATTAGAGTATTAGTAGACTGTCTGCTTAATATCTTCTAACACTTTATTTTGATGGGTCCACAACATACAACATACTGACTATTAGAAACTTTGCACGTATATGTCAACTTATTCTACTAACACTAAACCTAACCTTACAGTCTACTAAAAGAGTTAGTAGACATTTAGTTGCAAATTAATGAGAATTAGTTAACATGTAGTTGACATTTAGTTACAAAGTTACTAATAGTTAGTTGAATGCCTAAAGTGGACTATCAAAATAAATTGTAACCCCCCCCAAAAAGTAGCAACTACGTTGTTGTCTTCAATCCTCTTCTTAAAGGGGCACTGTCCTACAGAATTTAGCTTCAAGCATAATTAAACACACCTAAGCCAAAGTAATTAATGTCTTCAGACTCACTACATAGAAACTTTTAGGCAAGTGTGTTGGTGCTGGTTGGCGTTTAAAATTTGCAGGACACTCCAGAAGCAGGATTGTACACCACTGACAGCAGTGTTGGGCATGTTACTTTAAAAAAGTAATTAGTTATAGTTACTAGTTACTTCTCACAAATAGTAACTGAGTTAGTAACTGAGTTACATCATTATAAAAGTAACTAATTACCAGGGAAAGTAACTATTGTGTTACTTTTTTTAAAAAAATGTTCAAATGTCGAATAACTTTGGATGCCCCCAATATTAAATATGTTAAATTAATGAAATGGACACTAAAAAGAATAAATTATTAGTATAAAACATTGTACATTAATCTACACTATTTATCTACTGACACTTAGTATAAGTCAGTCAAGCATTATAATATAATATAATGATAATTTAATATTATATGATGATAGAACTTTAGTAATTAGAATAACCAAGGATGAATGCATATTTGTCATCAATATAAAACACACTAAGGATTAATGAGCTGCTGGTTTCATTACTATTAATCACGTTGTCTGCATTCACTCTAATTAATTTGCTGAAATTAAAACAGGGACGATAATAGGTGAGCGCCAGCCAATGAGATTGTCGTTTGCGCATTGGTTCCGCCCATTACCAGAGAACCCGGCAGTTCTTAAAAGCTGAATAATTCCAAAGGAACTCCGTTATTTTGACAGGAAAATACATCAAAGAATGTCGTTTACATGTAGCGCGTCAATTCTACATGTTATGAAAGACTCTCTTGCTCTGTATCTTTCTTTGCGTGCGTGTATGTGAGAGAAAGCGACGGCGAGACGTGCGCCTTCACACTAGAGTTTATGGTACGTCAAATACAGCTACACTGCGCATCCATTCAGATGAACTGAAAAATTTAATTCTAATAATATAATATAGTAACGCCACATTTTATTGTCAGTAACGGTAACGGCGTTGTAACGGGGGAAACAGTAATTTGTTTGATTATTCGTTACTGAAAAAAATAACGCCGTTAGTAACTTATTCCCATCACTGACTGACAGTAAACATCAACTGCCAAGAAAGCCCTAGAAACCACTCCGAACACCTAGCAACTGCTACGCACACTCTAGCTTCTACTTTTAACACCTTATAAACCACCTAGAACACATTAGCATTAGCAACCACACAGAGATCTTAATCACAAACAGAAAAGTTAATCAACCATCCAGAACACCGTAAGGAACCACTAGCAAAGCTTGGCTATAACATTATTTTGAAAAGGCTTTTTCTAAAATTGCAAAAATTACAAAAGCGTGTTTTGGCAAACTTCAATTTTGCTAGATCACATTTGCGACAGAATTCTAAATCCATGTCCCAACATTCTGCATATGTGGGTTTCTATGAACACGATGTGACTTTATTCTTCTGCCAATTAGTGATAATACATCTGTCTGTTCTGCAGGAGGAAGCCCATCACACCACACTCACACTGCTGGAAACATTTCTTCCAGCTGTTCAGAACAGAAGATTCTCAACTCTTAGAAGGCAGATGCACTGTATTGACCCCTGAGGGGAAGTTCAGGAGTAATGAGCAGTCTTAGAAGAGGATTGTTTCTATCTGTTGACCTCTAGGTGTTGTGTCCAGCATGCATCTACTGCCTCACTCAGCCCAGATGGGACTGAAACCCACAATCCTTGGTTCAGATGGCCTATGTCTTATGCACTAAGCCAACGGGGCTTACAGCATGCTACAATACCAAGCCATAGTCAATCAAAGCGGTACACTTTTCCATATTCAGGAGCTCGCAGCCATCAGTGAATGTTTACCCAACAGCCTGCACTGACTCAGAGTGTTTACCTATCAGCGAGCTGCTTGAAGCTTATCTTGGAGCTTCCGAAAGATGCAATAGACTCTGACTTCACTGAAGGTTGTGTTAAGTGTTATCACAGCTGTGAAAGTTGTATTAAGTGTTGCCATTGGCTTGCCTTATGAAGTAATACATGTGCAACTTGGTACTTTATTATTCATGAACAAAAGAATACCTTTAACGTGTGGCAAAAGGGGAGAATCATGGAAAACAGGATTACTATGCACACTTATTTAAAACTGGATTGAAATAAGCAAATGCTGAAGAGTTTAGGATGCAAAACTGATGCAGTGTGTACCCATGTCCATATTCCAGGAGGACAATGTCAAGATCCACCAGGCTTAATTTGTGAAACAGTGGTTCAGTGAGCACGAGGAATCATTTTCTTGTATGAATTGGCCACCACAGAGTCCTGGGCTTAACCTCATTGAGAGTCTTTACAAGGATGTGCTGAAGGGGACTTTACAGAGTGGTTTGATTCTCCCATTGTTAATACAAGATCTCGGAAAAAAAAAAAAAATGAATGCAGCTCTTGATGGAAATAAATTCAGTGACGTTGCATGATGTTGTCGAAACAATGCCACAATGAATGCACATTATAATCACAGCTAAATGCGGTCCAATTAAATATTAGACTGTGCAACTTTTTTTTTTTTTTTTTTTTTGGACAGGTAGTATAAAATCTATAAAGTGTATGCCAAAGACTTTCAATGGGTTTAAGGTCAGGACTCTGTGGTGGCTAATTTATTACAAATTTAGCCTGGTAGTAAATCTTGGTTTTGTCATCCTGGAATATGTACATGGGTATGTCTACTGACTCTTTAGAAATAAAATGCTATCTAGTATGGATGGAGCTAAAATCTGCAGGACATTGACCTCCAGAAGCAGGATTGCCCTAACCTAACATTTTGCTAACACTCTTATGAGAGTTAGTTGACAGTTAGTTGCAAAGTTACTTATATTTGTAGAATGTCTAAAGTGGAAAGTGGACTATCGAAATAAAGTGTAACTGCATGTTTGGCACCACAATGCGGGGTTGTTACCGTAAATTAAGTGCTAACCCCATTCCAGAGTAGAGTTTCATAACCATGAGAAGAAAGCGGTACTAACCCCTCTTCTAAATTATTTCCCTACAGTGTTTAGAACGACTAGTGAAAAAGCCCTCATAACAAAGTCAGCACAAATCCTTTCCGGTCCATGCAGAGCATTTATTGAAATTGCTCTGCAAAAACCTCATTTAGACTTACAAATTGTCACAGTATCGTCATCACAACCATGAGTACATCCAGCATAAATCAACACAAATTCTATGTTGATCCAGGCTGGTTTATGTCGGTTAGTGCTGGTCTAGCTGGTGGACCAGCATTGTCATGCAGTTCTCAAGCCAAACAGAGCTGGTTTGAGCTCTTGCCATGCTGGGAACCAGCAAACTAACAATCAGTTTCCATTCTGGTCAGATTTCGCAAAAGTTACCTTATGCTGACCAGCAATGCTGGGAATTTCAGAAGCGATATGTCTACTCAGTATCCAGAAAATTGGCCTGATCTGTTATAAACTAAAGCCCTTTCCCAAATACCATCCTCATCCCTTTGTAACCACAAAATGTTGACTAAAAAAGTTACAAAGTTTGCTGGGTTGTAGACCCAACATAGCACAATCCCATAGTCTAATGTATGGATCTACACTAGTGTCTACACTAGGTGAGACTGGTCAGTCAAGCACTTATTGGTTTGTTCAATTGTAATGATCAGAGTGAGGGTGGAAAATGGTCATGAAAATGATAAAAAAATAAAATAAAATTAAAAAATCTTGACTGTAAATCTGTAAATATTCTGTGATAGAGAATACTAGATACAGTATTACTGTATTACTTAAACCCATTCACCCACACATAGCATGAATAATGGCCTTAAGGATTTCTAACACTGACACCTGCATACATGCACACACAAGCATTCCTTCCAAGATCCGGCTCCAGTCAGCAGTATACAGCCGCATGTGGGTGTCACGAATCACTCTATCAGCCCTCGCCGTTTAACAAATAGGGGATTTTCAGTAAGCTAATAAATACATCAGGAAGCTGAGGCAGCATACGTTAGTGGGATTAGTAGGCACATGCTGCTCACATCATTCACTGATCCACAGCTTTGAAAATGGTGTCCGCATTAAAGTCAGCCTTAGAACAGCACAAAGATCAAATGTATCGCTTAAGGTTCAGGAGGGTTTTGGGAAACAGGGATAATGATTTTACATCACAGCTGGGATTATACTGTGGTATAGTGAACATACTTTGAAATGTGTACTACTGTAATTCCTATAGACACTTTTTTGCCAGTCTGGAGACTAGTTTCATTGGATAAAACATGGAACAAGACCTGGATGAATTTGCATGCTGCTAGGCTTGTTTATGCTGGTTGTAGTGCTGGGTTACTGCTGGTGAACAAGCACAGACTTGGTCTTTACTTGGTCAAGAAGGAGGTTGAATTTGTGTTGTCAAGACAGATACTTGAAAAGGGTCTGTATGTCTCAAACCATGTACATATGCTTTCCTTTGGGTTGAATGAAGGCTGGTTTCATGTCAGTGTTATGCGAACCTCTGTAACACACTAACAGTGTGCTCTGGTCCAGAGACACAATAGCCCAGACAGGATTGTATTCGCAAATCGGCGCAAACCAAAAAATGTAGCTGCAGTGCTGTAGTAGTTGAATCTAATCTCAGGTTCAAGTCAGGACAGATGACATGCTCTTCGGTCCATGAAAGACCAAGACTGAAAATACATCCTCGGACTCATGGCAGACTCCAGTCTCAAGTACTACAACACTGGCTGGCCGACTAAGATAAGACAATAAAGAAGCCTTGATGAAAAACCAAAACAGGTCATGCTGGTTTTCAGGTTCAGCAGGGATATTCAAAGACATAAGTATTCCAAAACTTCAAGCACTATGGAGTCCACCTCCACTTTTCAAAGCAGAAATATGACTTCTCATCAGATTAAAAACGCAATAACCACCACGTATCATGTAATTAAGCAAATGCTGGTGACTTTATCATGGACAGTAATGACTGAACTGTGCAGCCAGTTTTGCTATCGGGACAGTTCTGGCTGCATAATAGGGTTGATTAAGGAACACAAAAGGAAAAGTTTTGAATCATAATGCCTACCTTACTGCTTGACTGCTTATATTCTGTAGTTTGAATGAAATTAAGGAATGACGTAAAGAAATATTCCAGGTTATTTTTAACCCACTGTCTGTGGCCTTCTGTCAGTAACCTCTCAAAGTAATTTTGATTTAACCCTCAGTGAATCAGTGAAACTACCGGATTTTGAAAGTGTAAAATTGCATGTTGGCATATGAATGGAAGTTGTTTACCAACCTTTTTTATTTTTATTTTTTCTCAGTGCAGGGGACATAAAAGCGACGTTACATAACTATTCAAAAATCACTGACTGCATTCTAATTTGCATACAATCTGTCCTGAATTGAATGCATGATTAAAATTTGCATCCCAAATAATGGTAGACCTACGCTCAAAATAGTATGCCAAAGTATCCCAGATGGTGTACTGTTTTGAAGTATGCATCTGAGCAGGCTTTTTGAGTTAATATCCCTTCTGGGAAAAAAAAGAAAGAAAGAAAGAAAAAAAAATCCAAACTATAGTGGTTTGCTGTTCTTAATTTGCCACCACGATGGTTGGTTTCTCCTTGTCAAGCTAGTCTGGTTATGGTTTTGGACAGCTGAACACCAGCTAAACATAATTAAACCAGCAAAGTCCAGCAGTATGCTGCCTTTTTCCAGCTTTTCAAGGGATTGCCCATAACCTTTTGAAGAGAACTTTGTGAAGCTGCTACCGCTGCTAACGCTTACATTAAAATGTAAACAGTAAGCGAAAAGGGACTCTGAGGTTTCAAAACATAATTTATGATGTGTCACTTATTACTTACACAAAATGTACTCATCATCACTGCTTGCTTAAATAATAAACAACATTTCAATTTAGTGTAGGGGTCACCAAGTTCAGTCCCGGAGGGCCGGTGTCCTGCAGAGTTTATCTCCAACCCTAATCAAACACACCTGAAGCAGCTAATCAAGGTCTTACTAGGTATACTTGAAACTTCCACACTGTTAGACATTTCAAAGGGTTTTTACAGTAACTTTTGCCAGTAAGTTACTGTAATTAAGATCTACAGTAGCAAACTGTATTTGATTTACTGTTGAAAACTGTACTGTTTTACAGTAAATTACTATAAATAAAATCCAATTCATTACTGTAATTCATTCATTTTAATATAGATTTCATTAGATTTTATAATTTTTATATATAATTCATGTTATTTTTACTCTACATAGGTACTACTGGCATTCAGTTAAAACAGACACAATAATTACAAAATATAAAATTCTTTAATTCAAACACTGCATGTATAACACTTAAAATTATAAACTTCCAACTCTGGAACAGTGCATCTTCACCATTTCTCCTGTCTTAGGACGTTTTGCAGTGCATTATGTTGTATCTGCTGGATTCATCCTTACAAAGAATCTTTAGGCAACAGAAACATAATAGGAAAAAAAAGACAAGCAGCCAAAGAATAAATAGCTATCTGCAAAACCCAGGTGCTGCTCCAAAACGTGGCCACCATCTTTGCTCACCATCCACTTTGTCAGTTACAGAAATGTCTTCTCTGAAAAACAAGAAGTAGAAATAGCACACTTTTAAAAGGCAAACTCCATACAGAATACACAAATCTCTCAAAACCATAGTTGTTCTCTTACCATGAATTATCAGTCTCAGGGTGGCTGGCCTGCTCATGTCTTTCTTGATGCTTCATTGCAGTTGCCTTTAAAACACAAATACAAAAAATGCAGTAAATCTTAAATTCCATTAAAAACTACACTGTAAAAAAAAAAAAAAGTTTAGCCAACTTAAAATTTTAAGGCAACAAGCTTCAGCAGATTTTTGAGTTTTCTCAACTTGTCATTTTAAGTTTATACAACAAAAATTTGAGAATCTCCCACAAAAATAAGTTGAGCAAACTCAAAAATCTGCTGAAGCTGGTAAAAAAATTTTTTTAAAGTTTGCTCAACCTTTTTTTTTTTTTACAGTGTATAACAATAACAATTCTAAAACTAGAAAGGCAGAAAAATAAAACTAGTTTAACCTAGCTATTTTATTTTCTCAATAGGCTACTGGCTAACATTAACTACTAACACCTGAACAAAATTTCACATTAGTTAACCTAATGTTAATATAAGATAAGCGTTGCTCGTTAAAAATAATTTTAATTCGGTAACTTAATTCAATAAGATGACAAAAGTCGTTTGAAACGACAGCACAGTTTACCATGGTAAAGTTCTGTAACCGCCATGTTGACGGGTAAATGTTACTAGGTTAAACTGGTGTGCAAAAATCTGACACAAACACACAGACATATATATATTTTGAACTTGATTGCTGGTCTTATTCTCTCGTAAGGTGCATCAACACACAGCGTAGATGTTCTCCGGAGCTCTTCCACTCTTGCAGGTTCATCCCCGGGCAAAACCCGCGGCGCTGCCCCACTGCTTCTGTGTCTTTTCCTCGGACACGAGAGGCGCGGCGCAACTCGACAACAGACAACAGAACCCATTATATATACTATCTACAGTGGATGTGGACAGTAAACTGATACCCCGGTATATTTCTGACGTGCAGATGTACTCCAAGCACTCGTGCTGTTTCTGACACAAAGTACAAATGGATTTTTCCAATCATTACAAGCGATGTAACACATCCAGTGCAGTCAGTCCCAAGCTGTTGCGGTGTTATAGACATGGTCCAGGGCAAATCGTGTCAATCCAAATGTAAGAAATGAGGAAAATAAAATGACCTCAATAGAATGGCGCCAAAGAGACCGTTACAACAAATACAGTAGTATACAGCAATTTTAAAAAATACAGCAAGTCTCTGTATGTGGGGTCTGACGTCACAGAAAATTCCCATGATGCAAAGGGTATTACAGTTATTTACTGTAAAGGGAATTTGCAGTATTATACTGGGTGATATACAGTAAATAACTGTGGAAATTACAGAAATGTCTAACAGTGCAGGCAGGTGTGTTGAGGCAAGTTGGAGCTAAACTCTGCAGGACACCGGCCCTCCAGGATCAAGTTTGATGACCCCTGGTTTAGTGCTTTGAGAAAAAAAGAAAATCACAATTCTAGTTTTAAACCCTGTAGAACACTTGTCTGCTAGAACTGACAGTCACAAAATTTCCTATTTATATATATAAATTATTATAAATATAATTATTTATTTATTTATTTATTTTTTAACTGAAAGACATTGAAACAAACCCAGTATTATTCAGGATTATTATTACTTATTTTGTATCATGTTAAAATATAGAACAGTATTTCAGATGCTTGTCTGATCATCCTCAAATAGCACCCTGCAGGCCAAATCCAACCCATTAATCGTTTTTACACATCTTCCAATTGATTTGTATGAAATGGCTATAAGGGCTGATATATGAGAGCACTCTCTGCACAAAATCCAGTGAGATCAAAATCACTCAGTGGTCATTTAATTAGCAGACCAATATGGGCCAGAATGCTTTTAAACTCTTGCTGGACATAGTTCAACTACTGTAGATTACTAGATATTACCTATCATTGATTTGTCACACATATTTTAAGTTTGATATGAAATCATAATTGCTTTCGAGCCAGACCTTGTGAAAAAATTTCAGCGCATTAACTAAGGATGTGTCACAATCCACCAGTTTGTTTTGTAATGCAGTTTTAGGATAAACCTAAAGTTGGCATGACATTAAAATTCAATCTATATTCTAAATGCATATTATTGACTGTACTGTGAACAATTCATCCATGCATTTTTTTTTTTATTATTTAAATTTCTCATAATTAAAATTTTCAGAACTCTATCTACTCAATAGATTTGCCTCCATCCAATCAAGAACCAAAGCACAGAACCAAGTCCCTGTCCTATATTTGGACGTGTCTTAATGCTCATTCGCTTTCAAATAAACATATAAGCTAAAGACTAATTATACAGGCTTCCTAATTTCCAATTACTGTAGTTGACCTAGTATCCATACAATGAAAATCAATGGGTTACAGTGTTTTTTTGGACCCCAACATTCTTTCAAATATTTTCATTTGTGTTCCACACAAGACAGAAAAGCATGCAGGTTTGAAACAACATTAGGGTGAGTAAACAATCACAGAATTATGCTTTGGTGAAAATGTTGCTGTACAATGAAAGTGCACAAATCCAACCCTGAGAAGGGTTGACCCCAAAATAATGTAGGAGGAGATGCCTTCATATGGGTAAAAGAAGGTTTTGAAATAACTCGGCTATAATGTTCTTGTAGCCTTCATCATTAGTAAGATGCATTCACTTCAGGATGATCTCAACAGCGAGTGGGAACAGAGAATGTCAGAGCGGAGTGTTCTGAAGGCCTACTGACCTCACAGTTGTAGATGTGTTCTGTTTAATTGGCCAGGTGAGAGGCATCCACTCACTTGCACCAGCTTCCCGGGAAACAGACGGCAGGAGTTCAGAAAGCTCTGAAATTAAACTTGACTGTCAGCCTAATTGGTCCCCTTCCTGTATTGTGCTGTTTGTGTCCTTTCTTCAGTTATAAGACTTGAAGTAGGCTGCCTCACCGCTGATACTCTGGAGAGAGAGAGAGAGAGAGAGAGGCTGTGCTAATGAGATGCTTTTGAAATGTTGTTGAATAAAACCCTCAGCCTGTTGTTTGCATTATGAGTAAATACAACTAATATGCCAGCGAATTTGAGTTCAGTCTCCATTTAGGCTCTTTGTTTTGCCATGACTTTGTTTTTGAGCCTTTCTCAGAAGAGAGTGCAGCCCTAGAGTATATTTATCTCTGTATTGTGTTTTTCCTCTGTTGAAAAGACTGGCTCAGGCCAACATAAATTTCCATGCTGGATTGGTGCTGGTCTAGTTGCATGGGGACCCGCTGTGGTGTCAACTGTTCTTCAATCATTTACCCTTGTGTCATTCCAAACCTTTCTTTCATTTTGTAGAACAAAAAAGATGTTTACAAATTCATGGCACATTAATCTTCACCATACAATGAAAAGTGAAGCGGGAATGGGTCTGCTGAGCTTTGAAAATGAAAAAAAGGCAGTAGTTTAGTTTAAAATTTAAGGTGTCATTGAAGCTTACTGAAAAAGCAGTGTTGTGCAAGTTTGTACTTTTATTCAGCAAGGATGTATATATTGATCAAGTGACAATGACTTACAGTATACTGTACTTATACAACTACTTATACAACTTATACATGCATGTTATTTCTAATAAATTCTATTCAAAAGAACCCTGAAAAAACATTTCCACAAAAATATTAAGCAACACAACTGGTTTAATTATTGATAATAAGAAATGTTTAAGAAATTAACTTTATGAATACGTCCTACCACTGATGAACATTCTCAGCAGCTCTTAAATCTCATAAATGTTCTCATATGTGAACAATAACAACCTTTCGGTTGTTGATTCAAGAGTCACAATGGGGTCAGATTTTAATTATGAGTTGTTAAAACACACTGAAATTAAAACAACATAAAATAGGCTGTCTAAAGCATAGACTTAATTTGCACCATCTCAAACAGTCTTTAAGAGTCCCAGTGCGCTGAAAGTCCAAATCTGCCCACCAGTGTATATACAATCCACAAGAAATTGATAATCCAAAACCCTTCAAGCCAGTCTCTGGGAAGGTAAGCCCACAAATAGGGAAATGCACAGTCCAGAGTAGCAGTGATCCCCCACAGCTATCATTGTGTTTGGTGACAGCCATTTTTATTCCCATGCTGCTCTTTTAACACTGGTGCATTTCCAAGTTTCCTGTCATGTGATTGTTCAGTAAAAACGAATGCATGCTTGGGTTGGTACACCAAAGCTAGGGTTGCCAACTTCAGAAAAGGAAAATAATCCCTTATTAATCTATAATAATAGATTTAGTTAGTGTGGGCGAGTTAGTGTGGGCTGATTTTGGTGCTTGAATTTGTGATTCAATGAGGCCCAAGATTAATAATACGCTAGAATTTCCAATTTTAAAAATGCATATTTTTTTCTCTGTTTAACAACATTAACTTACAATAGTAAAAGATGTCTTCCGTCAGATAGATTGCATTGTTTCTTGTGTGGCTGACTCATGATCAATAACCACGTTGTTTGCACTTTCCCAAACTGATTTGTTGAAATTAAAACGTGGACGTGTGAAGGGAATTGCCGTTAGCTCAAATCCTGCTCGCTGTGAAGCAAAAGCAACCAGGGGATTCTGCAAAAGCCTTCCTTGACCAGCTACGCTAACAAATAAAACAATAATTTGTCCAAAAAAAAAGATTAATTATTGATTTTGAATTTGTTATTCATATGGTCTGATGGTCATATATGGCAAACGGCTGTGAATATGGGATAAACTTCTGTGATCTCTCAATTCTGTACTATACGGATCGGTTGGCAACCATAACCAAAGCTCGAAAAAATTGCAAAAAATGTATTACTGGACTATCACACAAGCACACGTTTCAAGCACATAGGCTCTTCTTCAGAAGACATTTATGTCAATATTGTATGTCAATAAATTTTTGCATTTTTCGATCTTGCACTGCACTGACTTTTGTTCTGTTTTCACGTGGCAGGTGCATTGTGTATATTAGTCATACACAAAAAGACATACACATATACAGTAAAATGCAAACCAAGTCCTATATACATCAAAATCATTATTAAATATAAAGTGGTTAAAACATATCTTATGTGACAGTGTTACAATGTTGCATGTTTTCGATACATTCTCCAAAATATATCCTCTTGTGTTCCATGAAAGAAAGTGATACTGATTTATAATGACAGGTTTATAATGAGTACATAATAATACATTTTTCTGAGTTAACTATCCCTTTCTTAAACTCACCTTGATCTTTCCAGCAAGGTCTGTAAGCATAACATGTTGCTTGTTTTATCTGTCTGAACTGACATGTCCTCATTGTTTTGTGTGACAGTGTTGGGTGGTCTGGAGTCTCGTGGGGTCCTGAGAAAGATCAGCGAGATGTTGGAGATAATCATGAAGAGGATCGACACCTTATCAAAAATGAGCAACAGCAGCGAGTCCCACAGACTGGAGGAGCTGAGCTCTGCTCTCCACAGGTGCAGCTTCACACTCATGATTACAGCAGCAGTGACATTCTTCAAGTCAGGTGTCACTTGCTGCCTTCAAGTCACGTAGGGATAATCGTATTTAGAAGATGAATGCACACGAACGGCACCACAATGTTTTAATTGCCAGTTATCTCCATGTTTATCTTTGTGTTGTTAGCGCATGGTTCAACTGAAAATGCAGTTCATCACGGCTTGAGGACAAATTAATCAAGTCTGTGAAACTAAAATGGAACCAAATGAGGTTTTGCAGCTGCTAATAAACAATGGGTTACACTTTATATTAGGTGGCCTTAACTACTATGTACTTACATCAAAAAATAAGTACAATGTACTTATTGTGTTCATATTGTATTGCAAAACACTATTGCAGCTATTGAGGTGGATACGGGTAAGGTTAGGGACAGGTTTGGTGGTCTGGGTAGGTTTAAGGGTGGGTTAAGGTGTAAGGGATGGTTCAACAGTGTAATTATAAATGTAATTACAGAAATTAATTACAGATGTAAGTATATATAGGTATTTTTAAAAATATAAGTAAAATGTAAAAACATGCATGTACACAATAAGTGCATTGTACCAAATGATTAATTCAAATGTAAGTACATAGTAGTTAATGCCACCTAATATAAAGTGGGACCAAACAATGTTTTAATTTTAAGAATTTTACTTGATACACTACATTGATTTGATTAGATTTTTACGGATGCGTTTTCCAAGAGCTCTATCGCTTTGTGAAAACTGGTTTGCATATATTTTGTGTAAGTGATGAGGAATAGCGATAAGTCTCGCCAGAAAACATTAGCATAGCTGCTGGATAATGAAGCAACTGGCCAGCATGACCAAAACACATCTGTCATCATTTTCTGTGGCTGCATGAGAATGCAGAAAGAAACATAAACTGAGAAAACATAGAGATTACACTTGACCCTCACAAATATGCATCAAAAATGCGTTTTTTTCCAGCGACAGCACTTGAACACACATCACACCGCAGTGACAAGTTCAGAGTTTGCCAGTGGGAAGTTCCCAATAGGTCTTGAAGGCAGCAGCTGTCTGAACATTTCAGACACAGACAACTTCTTGCCGATGAGTTAGTTAAGACACTTCCCAGAGTTTTCAGCTATCTCCATGGAAACAGATGCCTGTCACATCAGAAGTTCAAACGGGCGCTGGTGCCATGGCTTTACTTTGTGATTTCTCCAGACATCAACAAATCTTAGAGGATAAAAACACCCACACACCCCAGCTCTACAATCTTTGATGCGCATCAAAGTATGATGTCAACTTTCTATTTCTTCTGTTTCGCTGAAAAGTAATCAATGGAAGTGATAGTTTAAAGCTGAAGTATGTCATTCTTGCACCACTGGTGTCACTGATGAAACTGCAAAAATAATTAAACTGTCAAACTATTGATGCTTACCTGGTAAATTACCGTAAATTTACTAGACTGAATTTTCTGGTAAATACACAAATGCTTTACATTTTTTTTTTACTGCTAAAATACCGTTCACACATCAGTACCAAAATACCAATAATCTCCAAGATGTCAGTCAGCAGAAATGACCTTTAAACGGTTCACCGTTTTTTGCATCTGCCCGGATGAGGAGAATCGCTTTAGTTTCACCATCTGTCCAATTTGACAAAATGTTTTGAATTCTGAGTGACAGGCATGAGGGAATGATCTAACAGAAGACTGCACAATAATATTCAGTGCAGAGCCACTGATGAATGGAAAAGAAGACAGGGTAAAGCAGAATGACACCCTGCTACAAAGATGTCTGTCTAGCATGTTCATAATTATAATAAAAAAAAAAAAAAAAAGCAACTATTTAAATTTTTACTGTAAACAGTGTGGTGTAATCGTGTCATCACTGTCAAAACCATATAACTGGCCCAAAGCAGACTTCTTACATTAGTCAAGTCAAGTTGAGTTTTATTGTCATTCCGCGACATATGTAGATATAGAGTGGAACGGAATTTCATGTCTCGCAGGACCACAGTGTTGCATAATTAAACATAGAAGTAAGAAACAATTTTGAACTTGTACAAAGCTAACTTACTGAAGCGGTAATCACAAATACTATAAATAGTTGACTGTACATGCACAAAATCTAAGACAAACTGTACAAGTACTTTAGAGAATTACTGTAAACGATGTTGTGCAAAAGAGGTATTTTAGGGTAAGAAGCCTATGGTGCAATATGATTTGTGGTGTATTCACAAATAAACATTTGTGTTAACTTGTTCCGTCTTTGTAGCAAGGAGTGTGTTATTACAGACCCTGTACATGCTCATATACCAGTAATCTAATGTTTCGTTCATTGTAACAGAAATTTACTGGTAATGTTACAACTTCTCATCCTGGAAAATTGCCTTAACTAATTTATTGGTATTTTTCACAAGGTCCTGTTCACACATGATTTCTAAATAGAAATTTACTAGTGATTTTCCATTAAAGGAGTTTATGCTACAGTTTTGGTTTGGTCAGGACAAGTATATTAGCATTGCAAACATACACACAATGCTTTTCAATTATGTGATGATGTAAAGAGCCTTCTTTTACAATTAGGTTGTTTGTTGTGACTTGAGTTACTGTAAAATAAAGTTGAGTTGAGCGTAAAATGTAAGGGAATTGATATAAGAAAAACAGGTTTTTGGACATCTGTCTCAATCTGAATGATATAAGATCAGATACTGAGTAGTTTTTATGTGGATGTAGTATAATGTGCAGTCTACAGTAAGGCCAGATCTCATTTTTGTTCATTCTTTCACAATGTAGTGAACTATGTGCCATTTGCTATATAGTAAATAGTGAATGAGTGGACATGTTCATGAAGGTGTAAAATACAGCAATGCCCCAGAGCACTGTACTCTGTGTTGTTGCAGAATAACGTTTCTGGGCATCATATTGTTGCCAAAGTAATTATAACAGCAACCGATGTAGATTTAACAGATATTGACTACACCGTCATCACTCACCGGGTTTGATCGGGTTTGAAATACAGTATACAGATTGAACTGGGTCTAGTATCAGCAAAGCCTTAGAACTTGTGTTTTTGAAATGTGTCTGTTGGACTGAAAAATCACCACTGATGTTCTTTCTAAAGCTGATTTGATTGGTGTGGATGAAAGACCACAGGAGGTAAAAAGCTTTGACAGTATCTAAAAAAAGAAATCTTAGAAGTGTAGAGATTGCGGAAGTCAAACATGCATGTGAAAGCTCTGCTTGAACATTTTATTGTCTTTGGGTGTGAAGTCAGAAAGGTCAGGGTTCAGATGGCGTGTTTTTCTGAGCGTTCAGCTTTGTGCCGTGTGGAGGTGACATTTATTGGGAGTGACAGTGTTGCTCACAGAGGGGGGCTGTTTGCTTCAGCGTGTTGCTGATGTAGCTGCAGGGCACAAGGTTGCAGGCGGTTCATGTGAGCTGTATTATAAAGAAATCAAGCTCTTGGTGTGAAACAAAGATGACAATGCGTTCCTTAAGCTTGCTGAAAGACATTTTCCTGTCTCTCTGAAAGAGATTTTTCAAGTCTCTTGAGATACCTGAAATAAAACCTATTGAGGTTTTATTGAAATAGTTTCAGATGCAAGAGAAAAATATAGTCAAAAATAACTAGAATTGCACAAAGCTTGAAAAGTACAGTGGGTACAGAGACAACAGTGATAGTCTATTTTCTATTTTCTTTTAGTTGCACATAAACAAAGTTGTGGGATTTTGCACATTTAAAATAACAAAAGTTATAGTGCAATGATAAAGTAAAATGAAGTAAACTAGAAATAGTAAACTACTTGAATTTTATGAATTAAATAAGCAAATGCATAAACATGTGAACTCAGGTAGCCTATGTGTATATACAGTCAGGTGTTCTTGCTTCCAGAGAAACACTATCCATCCATCCATCCATCCGAACTTGAGCACTGAACATTCGAACTTGAACATTTTTGATTATTTGATCATTCTGTCTTTTTATATTTTTAGGGCTAACATGGGCAAATATTTGAATCTTTTATTTGGTTGTAAATGCAGATAATTCTATTGTTATTTGGCCATCAGCATCTTTCTGACTTTCAGATATTGGCAAATCAACTATTTGGTAATTGTGCTAAAATACTGAAAATAATTTCAGCATGCTGTATTGCACATAATTGTGTCATTATTGCTGTACAAAGGTTGTTAAACTGCTGTCACTTCTAAATACTTGAGTACTGAAGTACTCAATTAGTACCTGCAATTCTGTTAAGGCTCATTTCAGCCTTGTCTTTCAGCATTATGGGGCAGTGAAGCGTAATGGTTAAAAATCTGAGCTAGAAACTCAAGTGTTCAAACTCAAGGATAGGTGATCCTTCTGTAGCATTACTGTGTATCCCATCACTAACTGTGGGACATTCATAACTTTGTATAAAAAATAGCCAGGGTAGGTGATTTGGTTTAAAAAATAAATAAATAAAAATGTTATGCTGTTTTAAAGTGTATTTACACCCCGATAAGATCACTAAGTTAAGCGGTCTAAATATATTTATGTGTATTTATATAATCTGTGGAAGGCGTAGAACCATAAAATGTTCGTCCAATCATATCCCTCAGTCCGAGGGCTACGATAGGCTGTCCTAGCTGCCTGTCATCGCATGTATTTGCATATCTTGCGCAGACATGATACGTCATCAGTGCATTCATAATGCTATGAAATGAATTGTTTCATACTTTTTGTGGATTTTTTTTTTTTTACTTTAACAACCTAATATTATTCTTATAATCAATACATAATGACACATGAAAAGCATTTGAAAATATTGAGCACAGGGTTAAAACTTTCCTTTAAATAACAAAACAGTGCAATCTGTTCGTTTTAATAAAAATCAACCCCTGGGACAATTAAATGAAGCAATGTTTCCTTTCATTTGAACCCAGCTTTTTAATCTTTTAGATCATTTTTTTATGCTGTCAACATCAAGGGAATTAAGTTGCTACCGACTTAATTGCTGTAACATGTTTTTCTCTCAGGGCCAAACCTAAACATGCCGCATGTCATTTTCATTATCTATCTACGTGAATGGTGTCAGTGCAGAAGCATCGCTGTTTCATGCTCCTAGCAAATTTCAAACAATTAGCATGTCCGATGGATAATCGTACCATTCAAGGATGCTGCAATTCAGTTCAACAATAAATAGAAAGACTTGCTTCAGTAGAGGTGCTTCACACTCTTGTTTCTTCTCAAGGCTGTAGCATGTGTAGGTGCACTTTAATTCAAATTAGACACACACAATTATCCATTAATATTTTCTCATATTCATTAGGCACAGGTACTGTACGATTTGCTCCATTTCCATTTTGCATATTTAAAGCTAGCTTTTTCTCACCCTAATGTTGTTCTGAACTATTACTTTCTTCTGTGGAACACAACATGTTAGGCGAAAAGTCTGAGCTGATTCTTTCCTTTAGAGTATCATCAAAGTAGCCCAGCCTCATTTGGGGTGAACTATTTCTTTGATAGCCCTGTTGCCGCACATCATTTCTCTCTCTTACTCCTGTTCACTTTTCCAGATTCCAGCCGGTGGGTCTGGTGGAGCGAATCCAGGCCATCGCCCAAAATGTGTCTGACATGGCTATACGAATGGAGCAGATTCTGAAGAAGACTAGCATCCCTGCCAGAGGTGAATCGTTCATTTATGTTTGGGTGGCAAGGACCGAACATTTCCTTGTTGATATTGTAGGATTTAGATATAATCAGATAGGAATTAGCAATCACATTAAGTAGAGCCAATTGGAGACTAATACTTAAGCATCCTGCTTTTTTACAGAGCAAATAAAGGTCTCATATTACTCTCCTCTTAAGTTTCAGAAGAGATTGATCAGTGATATTTCAAACAGTATTTCAAACTATTTGCCAAGATACCTAAATATTCAATCAAAAAAGCTTAAATGATCTGAGTTACGATTGCCACGCGTATTTTACATTTGCCAGTTCTTCCATACTTTATAATTGACTAACAATTGTTTCATTTTGTCTAACCTTAAATTGAGTATAATTAAGTCTGCTAGGTCTTTGAAGAGCTGCACATAACACACAAGACTGAATAACTCACCAAAAACTCCCATTTTAGTCTCTTAGTGAGCCAAATTCATTAAAATGCGCTGTTTAAAATTAGACATGAAGAGGTCTGGGCTCAGTTCCATTTTTTCAGGACAGCACATTCGCTCTTTATTATTTAATGCAACTTGATTGGACTCGATCGCTATAATGCCAATCATCTTTTGCCGCTATTTGTACAGCGAGCGCCTCTGTAGGGTTTGATATCTCTAAAGTTTGCCAACAGAGTTTGGTAGAATTCCAGCAGGTTTTTAGCGAGCATATGTGCAAGCTGTGTGGGAGGTTTATTTAAACTATTAATATAAGACAAAGAGAATTCTTACTTCTGCTCTGCCATTTGAACAGAATACTCAAGGATTCTGTTCATACTCACCTTACTTTATGATAATTTTTATGCTGAAAATAAGCACATTGTGTGCTATTGAAATTGTGTTTTAATGACTTTTTGGACATTTCCAATTACAGTATCTTTTGATCTAAAGTCATACATCATGTTCTCAGTTTCCAGTGACTGTGCCTGTTCACAATGAATGTGAAAATATGAAAACGTGACACAATCCCAGAAAATAAGAATGTATTTGATCACACTTTAGTTTGGGGACCAGTGCTCACTATTAACTAACTATAACTACAACTTTTGCCTCAATAAACTTCTAATTTGCTGCTTATGAACAGTTAGTTAGGTAGTTGTTAAGTTTAGGTATGGGGTAGGGTTAAGCGATCTAAGATATGGTCATAAAGACAAATGCATTAATATGTGCTTTATCTACTAATAAACAGCCAATATGCTAGTGATAAGCAAGAAACCAGTTGATAGTGAAAATTGGTCTCTCAACGTTTTACTATGCATTTTTTGATCAAAAGTACTGTACTATAATTGGTAATATTGTGAAATGTTATTAGAAATGTTTTCGATTTGAATATATGGTAATGTTTTAGTATAGCATGCCTATTATTAATACATTGACTGTTTATAAAGCACACATTCTGCATGACCATATTCCACATCTCTAATCCTACCCAACACCTAAACTTAACATCTTACTATTAACATCTCACATCGTACTTACTAAACTTAACTTACTAACTATTAATAAACAGCAAATTAGGAGTTTATAGAGGCAAAAGTCAAAGTTAATGGACTGTTACTGTAATAGCAAGAACCTTAAAATAAATTGCGACCGAATATATTTTAAAATGTAATTCTATTTTATTTATAAACTATGTTTATATTCATTTTGCACAAATTATTCAGCGGAAAAAAAAACAAAACAGTTTTCAACACTAATAATAATAAGAAATAGTATTAATGATTAAGCACCAATAATAACTGAACACCACATCAGCATATTTAAATGATTTGTGACGGATCATGTGACAGTTAATACTGAAAAAGTGAATTGCTTTTTAAACTTTTTTCTCCTGAGAAAAAACAATAATATCAAAGTGTCTCATCAAGAGGGTTTCAGAATTTTCAATTTTTTTATTATTATTATTATTTTTTAAGATATCAGAAACTGCAATCAGAGAGATTTCAATGAGCATTTACAAACTTAAAAGTTTAAGGAGTGACAAGTGCAAGATGTGGTAGTGAATCTCTTAAATCAATGTTCAATGTGTACAGAGCACATGGAGTCACTGGATGTCTTCTGATTGAAAAGTTCAAGGGTGTTTTTCGGCTGCTTAGTATCTTTTCATAATCAAGCAGAATAGCCCATAATTCCTTTCTCTGTGAGCATGCTTGATGGATCTGAAGTAGCCTGTTGTACAAAGAACAACCTCTTTCTTCACTAATTAGGCTGACTGGGACCGGCTACCAGTGAGAGATGGGAGTTTATTAATCAAGGCGAGGGATGTTTGCAATTTTCTGTTCCTTTTTTCTACCCAACTGAACACAAAGTAGTACAGAGCTCTTAACAAAGCCCAGAGCAAGCATTACTCCGACAACTAAGAGGTACGAGGGCAAGAGGCCGCTTTCATAATGCTTAATAAAGCAAGCTTAAAGAAAGTTGAGGAGATGGAAGAAGATATGGAGGGCTCTCCCAAAGTCTCATTAAAAACCGAGAGTGTTTGGATCCCACTGGTGTTCCACACTGAAGCTGCTGTAGTGTGGAAGAGTGCTGTCAGACTGTGACTGCCTGTCCTTTTCATCTACAGGCCGAGATGGAGTTACAGGCCAGTGTGAAGTCCCGAAGGATCCCAGGTACCCGGATTGCGCTAGTAAAGTGGATGTGAGTTGACAGAGATTTTTTCAAAAACTCTCACACTCCTTTATGTCTGGTCTTTTTATTTCTTGGTTGCCTTAGAGAAAAACAGATAGGTGGAGGCAAACACTGGCACCCAGCAAATGGATTTCTCGCGGAGTGTTTTCACACCTGTTTCATTGATTGACAATGTTGTTTTTTTAGATTATGTCTAGTTCCTTTGTTTGTTTGAGTACAGTTTGTCCTCTTTTTTTTTTCTTTCTAAAATCAGACCATCCCAGACACTTTACCAAGACGTGCTTAGCCTTTAAGCCAAGTTTAACAAGTGTCACTATCAGTTACTACAAGAAACTCAGAGTGCATTCACAAAATGTTCTAATAGGCTTTAAAAAATAAATTAAAGTAAAATAAATGGTTAACAAATGTATTGTGAATATTGGATACATCAACTGCAATCTGGGTTGCATTCATGGTGACTGAGGTGATTTTGGATGGAGTCTTATGGTCCTTTCACTCCAATGTGAATATTCAGTACAAAAAAGTAAAATAAATAATGCATATTTTTATGGTGAACATCCCATATCAGAGCTTTTGGTGGCAACTTAAAACTACTGTTGTCTTTGTACTTCCTGCTTTTAAGCGCAAGCCTGAAAATTAGGCTACTTATTAAATAAAATGATTGCAGTTCATGAGCTCTTTAGTCTTCATGAACTACATGCGTAACCTATGGTAAACAAGTTGTTTACATAAAATACTTAACAATCATTCACACTTTTGCCCTGTGTGAGACACACATTTGATCCTCATTAGTCTTTTACCTACATGGACATTCTTCTACCACACATTTTACATTTGCATATTTTCCTCATTGCATTAAGTGAGCTTTTATGAAACAAAATCTTGGGCTGTCAAAAGTTTAAAATAATTATGATGTATTGTAGTTAATGCATACAGAGGGGAATTTATTAAGAATGAATTGCTCCCACTGAAAGCTGTTTATTTGCATGTGCTGTCAGCGCTGCTTTAGCCCCTGATTCACAAAATTAATTATGCAGATCAGGCAACAGCTCAAAAACGCCCTGAAAATCTGGGCTGAGCGCATTTTACACAGTGCAGATCTCACAACTACCTCGGAGTGCTGTATTGCTATATCATGGAGGCAGACCACCAAAACATGACATATTTTTGTGGAAACAATTTTAAATTTTTTTTACATTTTATTTTGTAAACATTATAAATGTTTTTACCTTCACTTTGTATTCACTTTGCATTACAACAGGTTCTTGGGCTGAAATACAGTGCCCAGAAGTGCAATTGTTTGCTGCATTCACCTTACCTTCCAAAGTTCCTACATTCATTACTCTGGAACTAAAATGTATGAGCACATAAAATGTGTGCAGATACAGATAAGTAACCATAAAGGAGTATATTTCAGCAACGGTGTCCAGCAATAACAGTTTCTGAACTTTATGAAATAATAATTAAATAATACATCAAACAGAGTTTATGGACTTTATCTCACTTTATTTGCTGATGATTTTGCTGCTGACCTTCACTAATTAAATTCCATCATACAAAAATGCAAAACACTTTGGGCCCTATTTTAACAATCTAAGCGGTCTAAAGCGCACGGTGCAGGTTTTTTGTTTTTGGGCATAACGTGCAATCAGAGTCTCATCACCCATTCCCTTTAAGAGCGAGTTGCGCTATTTAAATTTTAAGGTGCACAGACTGAACGCATCTCCAGAGAGCAAACGGATCTGCTCATGTGCGAGCAAATAGGTAGGCTAATTCTGATACACGCAATGACTATCCATTAAATGTATGAAATTTGTATATTTATGATATTTAAAATGAGAACTGCGTCGGGCTGAAACTAGCAAAAACACTTGCGGGTGTATGATAGGGCCCTTTGTGCTTTACTTCACATTTGGTGTGAAAGGACTGTTAGAATTGTACACTCTGTTCAGTCAGTCACTCAGGTCTGGATTGATTCAAATAAGTATTACACCATCCATCACCCATGTGAAGTGGCTGTTGTATGGATGAGAGATTCTGTTAGGTCAAATGTTTGTTCAGAAGTCCCATTCCAAACAAATCCTGAAAGCAGTTAAATCAAACCAATCTTTGCTTGCAAAGCATATACAGTTGGGTTTAAAAAAAATAATAAACTGGGTGTGAAAGCACTTAGAGTTCAGTTTTCTATTCTCTTGTAAAGGTTTGCTGAGGCATTGAGGTGAAGACTGAACTCGGCACATAAATAAGACCCTTTGACCTGAACTGACTCGACCTTTTTCATTAAAGATTGTCATGCCCTATATCAGGCCCTGATGCTCAACTGCTAGAACAATGTCAAGGTTCCCATGCAGGGAAATCCACTATATGGACAACATTGCACTATGAGGGATTGTTGCACATTCTAAATACATAGATATTAATAGTTGGTATGCTGTGTCTTAAAAGCACAAAACACAATAAGTTTTAGCCAGTAGAGGTCGCATTTTCAAAACAATAGCAATGGCGAAACTTGATGACGCTATAAAGGAGGGTGTTCATGGATGAGATAATGAATTATTTATTTTTATTTTTTATTGCCTGTACCTTTCACAGCTATTCAAACAGTGAATAAATTATAAAGAGAATGCAAGCAAAGAACATTTACATTGTTAAAGAACATTATGACTGACTTAATTCTAACATTTACTGGGACAATTCTAGAGTTTAAGCACTCTCAAAAAGCTCCCCTTATAAACAGTAAAGCTGTCTATACACGGTTTTATGAATGAATCTCTTACATCATGCGTACATCTGCACTTTGTTATTTAAGATGAATTCGCATGAGCGCTGAATTCAGTCAACGAGCGCGTGCACTGAACAAAAACTCATCTGAACGCCTCTGATTGGCCATCGCATTCATAAGCTCAGCAGATTCGTGTGTGATTGGTTATAATGCGCAACACTGTAAAAACACGTAAAAAATCATGGCGCAACATAGAACTAAATTTAATGCTGCGGTCAACACTTTTCATTTCATTTTTCATTTCATTTTCATTTTATTTGCGACAGCCGTAATGGATTTAGTTTAACTGTACAGCAGCATTTGTGTCCGTGTGTTGCCATAGTTTCTACAAGTGGAAACTGAGGATATGCGGTATATGCGCCTATTATTGATAGGCGTCAATGATCAGGGACGAGTCATTATTTAAAATTGGAATTTCTCTGGATTTACAAATCATTGGGAATTGTTGGCATAACATAAATACACAACTGCATGAACTATATCACACTGTGCAAGTAGGTTTTGGATATTACGAAAATCTTACATAGTGTGCCTTTAAGCCTTCTTCAGACTGCACAGTTTTAACAATCCTGTAAGATCATTGTAAATCTAATAAACGTGGGTACGACATGCATGTAGACTGTACGATAATGACATCTATTGACTCGCTATGACGCACGTTACTATAGAAGAATAAAACATCATCAGCATGTGCTAGTGGTAAACAAAAAGAGAATGACGAATCATGTTAAGCAGTTGTACTTTTTATGTGTGCTGAAACAAGTGTAAGTGGTGAAAGAGGAAAGAATAAGTTTTATGTTTTAGCACCATGTCGCGTTGATTTCATGTCGTATTTTTATTGGCTGGTCAGTGAACGTGGGTCGTAGTAGCAAACACACCTTGCAATGATCATGCTGAATTTCTGTCTCTGTCAGAAAATTATCGTAGGCTGTCTTTGGTTGCAAGACCGTGACAATGGCTGTCTTTGAACCTCTCTCACTGTACGACTTAAGAGCACCGATTAGGAGCCACGATCACAGAAATTGCCACGATTGTTTCACGATGCCAATCTTTTGTCTGGGATAGCCAAAAATCGTGCAGTGTGTTTTGGGTTTTTGTATACTGAAGCATCAAGATTTCCCTTCACTGGAAGTAAGGGGCCTAACCCCTGAAAAACAGCCCCATAACATTATCCCTCAAAACTTTACATTTGGTACAATGGGCAGATAACATTCTCCAGGCATATGTCAAAAACCCAGACTCGGCTATCAGACTGCCAAACAGTGATGTGTGATTCATCATGCCACAGAATAGGTTTCCATTGCTTTAGAATACAGTGGTAGTATGCTTTACACCAGGGGTGTCCAGTCCTGTTCTTGGAGAGCCCCTGTCCTTCAGAGTTTAGCTGAAACCCTAATTAAACACACCTGAACAAGCAAATCAAGGTCCTCCGACTCACTAGAAACTTCTAGGCAAGTGTGTTGGTGCAGGTTGGAGCTGAAATCTGCAGGACTTTGGCAATCCAGGAGCAGGAGTGGACACCACTGCTTTACACAAGTCCATTCAATGCTTGGTATTGTACTTGGTAATATGAGGCTTGCTTGATTGCTTACCCGAAGACAAAAGATAATTAGTTATTAATTAAAACTCTTCATTTGATGGTTCTCATTGCACTTGGTTCAGGTATCACACCTTGGTCCCCTCAGTGAAATGTCAAAATAGTGACAACTTTAACTGTTACTCATCTCTCTATTTTCTAGTGGATGAGAGCCAGGTGGACATCGGACCCTTGCTACTCCTTTTATGGAGTAGATGGCTCCGACTGCTCTTTCCTCATCTACCTAAGTGAAGTCGAGTGGTTCTGCCCCCCGCTGGCCTGGAGGAATCAAAGCAGTCACCCCACAGCCAGCAGCCTGCCAAAAAGACAGGTGAGTTCCTGAAAGTGTCAGTAATCACTACACTGAATTCATTGCAACAGAGAAGTGTAGGAGTTAGTGAAGTGTGATTATGGCTAAGATCGCATGGCTCTTTTCCAAAACCCATTGAGTTGCCTTCATACATAGGCAGTTTTGCAGGTATCTATTACCAGGAAGACAATCCTAGAATGGACAAGTTGTTACCTATACAACATTCCAACTCAGGTTGTATTTTTAGTCGGAATTCTGACTTATTAGGTTGTATAGAAGGCAAGGCAGCTCAGTGGGTTTTAGAACAGAGACTGTGTGAGCAGTATGTGTGTTCTCACCTGGTTAGTTACTCTCACAGTGTGTTATTTCAAGTGAGAGAGTTCCAGCTGTTTAACTGTTATTCACAATGCCTCCAAGCCCTGCTAAGACTGAAATGAGATATCATTTTATTCATTTTTTTCCCCTAAGGCATAAAATACTGTAGCATTTTCCTGCCTAGCAAAATTACCTCTGTAAATTCCACACAGCTATTACCAGTATGCATCTGAACTCTTTTAGAAATATGCCACAATCTCTTATTTTAAAATGGCAGTTCTTTCATTTGCAAAACCCTGATTAACCTCGACCTCATGTCCACAAACCACTTATAGTCCATTCATTTACATTTACTGCTTTTGAGCTTTTGACAACTAATGACTGTATTTTACAGGTTTTATATTCAAAAAGATATTCAGAGTTTAGTAGCAAGTCATTTATTAGCAATATTCTAGATTGGCAGAACAGCATATTAGTGTATACCCTTGTGAAAGGAAGTGCACATATTTGTATTGAATGTCCACTTGTAGTGTACTTCAAATCTTAAAAGTATATTTTAAAAAGTAGCATACTGTAACATAATATTAATGAAATAAAAGGGCACTTAATGTAAATCACTTGATTATAATTTTAATTGTGTGTTATTCAGTATTGCAGTTTTATGTATATTTATAAATATATTTCTACAGTATATTTTAAATGCACTACATTGCAACTTTATTATTACAAATGTGTAATTACGAATATATTTAAATACATGGCATACAGGTTGTAATAGAAATTACATTTATAGTAAACTAAATAATACTTTAATGATTGTAAGTACATTCAGTAGTACACTTTAACCATATTTCAAAGACAATAAAATCAGTTATAAAATTACATACACAAGATGTACTTACAGTAAGTAGGTCAAAAAACACTTTAAAGTTCAGATAATTGTATTTAATATAAACTGAAATTACAACACATTTTCATTTAATTGCAATAAGCATGCAGTTGCATTTGAAAATATTATGTTCAGTTCACACGTCTTTTAAAGTAGGCTACTGTACATTATTTCCATAATAAGTACTCTTTTTAAAAGTACAGTATACTAAAGTGTACTTCTAAAGTATAACAGTATGAATATATACTGTATATGTTTGGTCAGTGAAATAATCCGCATTTATGGACACAAATTTGATCTGTACACTTCTTTGCTTGTTATCTCTAACTTTATCTCTTTCTATAGGCATATTTCCGTTCAGATCTGTCTCTACTGTTGGAGCGGGTTGGCTCGGGAAAAGAATCTCTAAGCTTCATGAGGAGGCGTATGCGCAGATTGGCTGCGCAGTGGGCTGCAGCTACACGCAGACTTGACGAGCGACTGCGCGGTCAGTACAGAGAGCAGAAGAGGGTGAGCTGTCACACACTGTCTAAACAAGTTGAATTAAAGGCGCTATAGGATATAATGAGGTTTCCTCATTTCTTACTTCGCACTATTCGGATTAGTTTTTCTTTTTCTAAGTGACATTTGAGTTCGTTATTAACAGAGGAAATCTGTCCTGTCATGTATTGATTTGGATGCGACTGGAACTTCAAACCAGAAGTTTAGCTGTAGATATGGTATTTGATGAAGGTCGAAATAAATGAGAACTGCAATCATATTGTGCAATCACAGATGTTGGAATAAAGATGGGATTAGATTTCTCAGAGGACCCAACTGAGTATGGAATTTACTCCACAATTTTTATAGAGGTTGTATAAGAAAAACACAGCCGTATTTGATTTGGTATTAAAATGAAAAATAGGTCTGCAAAACACACATTTACCTAACCTTCTCCGGGGGAAAAAAAATATAGTTTGAATAGGAACATTTATTATAGAAAAAAATGATTAGTAGTAATGTTTGTACCGTTCGCTTTTTCAGAAATCGGTTACAAATAAGCCTTTACAGACTGATTATTTTCATTTCCTGTCCTAGAGCCAAGCCTGAATGAAAAACTGTGGATTAAATTAAATCAGTCTCACTGCGAGATACAGACCAGAAACCCACTCTCGGTTCTGTCACATAGAGAAGTGGTTTTCTGTGAAGAGGTTGACTGTGACCATGAAAAAGCTGTTTACTGTAGGTGAAGTCTGCTGCTTATGAGTTTGACTGGTAAGTGTAGGATAATTGCAGGTACTTTTGAATATGTTTGTGGTGGCTGGTTGCAAAGATTTCCCATGTGGTAGTTTTTAATTATGGACTGTTTCTCTGTCGATTTGTCTTTGTCCATGCTTTCTCAACATTCCTTTTGGTTGGTGCACTTTTTATGTCCCTATTGAGTCATTTAACATTCTGTAAAAGCCAGTGTTGGTTGAATCTGTCTAAAGCTATTAATGGATATGAATTACCAGATGACTGTGTTTACCACGAGGAGCATGAGAATCTTACGGAATCTAATTATTTTTGGCTTAGAATCAATTCCATGTTAATTTAATAATATATTAATAGTTAATAATCATATATTAATAGTATAGTTATAATAAGTGTACTTCTTTAAAGCACGGGCTAGCAATGTACCATGCAATCAAAATAAAATTATACAACGAATAAAATGAATTAATGGCAAAATTTGATATGTTATTTATTAATGAAAACATTATATTTTAGACAGAGAGGGGAAATAAAGTGGCTGAAGTTGCTGTGCAGCACATTAAAAATGGTATTGATCAAGCACTTGGCCTCTATTCCCATCTATCATTTTATCAGCAATTCATTTTCATTGAGAGTGATTTCATTGGAAAACCGCAGATAGAGAAATTGAGTCCATGTCTGGACTCCGATATTCTATGATATTCCATCATTCAGTTTCAGTAGAAAAAAAAATCAACTTTTCTGTTAGCTGTAATAATTTAATATTTATGTGATAAATATTGCTTTAAATACATATTCTAAAGCAATGCTATATTAAAAACAATAGATATTTGACTGTAAGGGTAGTTTGTGATGCTGAGAGTGTCAGTCCGTGTCTTGTTTCAGAGAAAGTGTCATTTGTAGTATATCAACATGTTAATAAATGCACGTTACACACAAATATTTCAGAGGTGTCGTCTGTCATCATCTCAGGGGAGGTCATGCAACTCTTTCACACTTTTGCACCATGCAAACAATGCTTGTGAATGGCTGGGGAAAAAAAAAAAAAAAAAAAAAAAAAAAACTAGGATAAGACGTTGAGCTTCATGAATCATTCTGAAATACCTTGAAATATTTGAGAACTGCATTACTCATTTAAGGTACATTCAATGACATTCACTCAATAAACCCTCTAGATGAAAATAGTAGTCCATCTGCAAGTTCAGTAAATAAACTGCTTTCCCCTTAAAACTAAAAATACAATATAATTTCCTTTATACATACAAAAAAAAAAAAAAAAAAAAGAGCATCTGGTAGGTGAAAAGATTACTTGTTTATGGACACTCAGTTCAGCTTTTTCAATCAAACATTTAAACAACAAAGACTATGTGATTAAATGCTATTTATTCACAAGAAAACGATGAATGATTCAGGCCTCTGAATCTTTTAGCACAGCCTCTGATATTACAGAATTATACAATTCAATTACACATGGTTGGTTTACATATGCTAAGACAGTATATTGAGGGTAGGTATAGGTAGAAATAAGAATAAATGAAGAGAAAGAAAACAAACAGCAAAATGTAGCCACAGACTGCTTCCGATTAGTGCTGATCCATTAAACCTGTCACTGACTTGCCCTCAATTAAACATTAAGGCGGGCGACTGTATAATTTTCATTTCTTCACATTCAGTGACATGTCTTATGTGGCCAAACAAAAATGGCAAGTCAACTGATGTGGCTTCTACTGAGCTGTACTTTTTGTGTGTCTCTGCCTCCTAAAAAACACTTTAGTTTGTAGCAGTCCTCATTTAGCCATTTTAACTTGAAGTGTTTGCTAAATGAATAAATGTTTGGATTGGAAATTGTTAATAGTGCACTTGATCATACATTAGACATCAGTCATGAGGAGCCTTTCAGTCAGAACTCAATCCACAGCCAACTTTGCAATTCACCACCATTCAGTTAGACTCATCAATGACAGAACCCTCCTGCTGCAAATAGATAACATACAAAGTATACTGTTGCTGCATGAATAGGCATACATAAATCTTGTAACAGATCTAGACAGGTGGATCTGGGGGAGGTGGAAGGTTTCAGAGATATTCATCCCCAATTATGGTGATACCTTTAGAGTGCATGTTACATTCTATTTCTAGCTTCACTAGCTGGCTATTGTTGCTACATTCAGTGTATCGCAGCAGTTATATTGAGATTGATGTTACTCCTAAAAAAACTCTCCATTCTCGTGGTCTCACAGTGCCTCACCTACATCTCTGTACAAGCTCATACTTCATTTGGAGTTTTTTTATTTTTTTTATTTTGCTGTAGTATTCATACAGACTTATGTAATAATGCAACTTCAACATAGTCTTTTGTTCTTTTTGGAGGGTTGTAGCTATTCTTTATATCTGAAAGAGGTTGCAATACTAAAGTAAACTCGTACTGCTGTCAGGAATAGACACTTAGCAGTGAATGTTTTTATTCTTTCATATATGTAGGTTGAGTTATACAGCTATTCATTTGAAATTTAGAAAAATATGTTTTTTAGCCAAAAGGGCAAATGTTATCAACCTTGTGTGGTGACTGGAAGAACTGTAAATCCAAATAATAAAGATTTTTTGACCGTGCCTTTATACTTAAAAGGCCTGATTTTTTATTACTTTTTTTTTTTTTTTTGCCACTGGCCCGCTTTGTATCTCCTATATCAGACATTTGAGTGTGAGTGAAATGGTTCCCTTAAAAAAAATAAAAAAATAAATTAAAAAATAAAACAAAACAAAACAGTTTGGTACTAAAGTATAATAACACCTATGAAATATCAGTAAGTTTGCAGTTTCAGTAAGTTACAGATATTTTATGAGTTTACAGTGTGGTATATTTTGTCACAACATAGCTTCGTGTTTTATCTAAAATAAATTTAAGATAATAATATTTTAAGGCTGTGGATAGTTAAAACTGCTACTTGACTTATTATTGATAGGTAGTGTTTTTGGCAGTAAAATTAGTATATTATATTTAATTTATCCCACTGGACAAAACAAAAAAAAATGGTTGAATTTGGGCAAATTTTGTAGGTTATCATTCTGCACTTACAGAGGTTTTGTATAATGTGCACAGCAGACATACTATTCTTCAGAAATAGTGCTATGTGTTATGAGTAATGTAGTAATATGTTATTCTGAACCTCTTTTCCCGCTCCTTTCAGATCCTGGTGCATGTGGGCTTTCTGACAGAGGAATCCGGTGATGTGTTCAGTCCAAAAGTGTTGAAGGGTGGCCCGCTCGGAGAGATGGTCCAATGGGCAGACATCCTGACCACCCTTCATGTGCTGGGACATAACCTCAAGATATCACTCTCAGTCAAAGAACTGCAGGGGTGAGTCTCTTGATAATGCTCTTACCTTATTAATATTCAGAAGGCAAGCATTTGCTTTGGTACTATTTATGGTCTGATGGCCTGTGCAGATGTGTGTTTCAGTTGCATTGTTTTGACGGTGATATTGAAATGTGATCAGATACACTATGTATTACATATTGTTAAAGGGGTTATTTGTAGAAATCAGAAACTCTTGTTATTAGCGACACCGGTGGACATTAAGTGAACTGCAGCCAACAACTTAACAATCCTAACCCTACTATACTTTGCATGTTTTATTTTATTTGGATTTATTTTTAGTCATCTCTTACCTTGCCTAAGGCACTGAGTGACCCAGAAACCACAAGTGCCGCTTTAAATTCCTGCATACAGTACTGAGTGTACTGAGTGACAGCTCCCATAGTCAAGTCAAGTGACTATTATTTGTATAGCGCTTTTAACAATGCAAATTGTGTCAAAGCAGCTTTACATCAGCTTGATATAAAGCTGGGTGGCTTTATATCAGCTTTACAGTATTTAGACAGGGAAATAGTGTGTCGAAATAGTGTCATTCTCCTCTGGCCAGACAAAATCAGCAGTTTAAATCTAGGCTAAAGCAGAGTCAAATTGTGCAGATGGCTCATCTGGTTCCTGTGGTCTTGTCCCGATGGCCGTCTAGGAGACATGGTCTTCACTGGGGATCAGTCTCTGGGGCTCATCTAGTTGTCCTGGTCTCTGCTAACGTTCAGGGCTGTAAAGGTCATCTCTAGGTGCTGATCCACCATCTGATCTGGATACGGATTGGATCCGGGTGGCTGCAGTGACCATCTGATCTGGATACAGTCTGGATCTGGTGGCTACGGTGACCTCAGAATATGAAAGAAACAGACTAATATTAGCGTAGATGCCATTCTTCTAACGATGTAACAAGTACATCGGGTGTTTTGGGAAGTGTTCCCGGTTCCGGTTGACCTAATTAATGCAGCCTAACAATCATTTAACGGATTTGAATTATAGAAATGCGATAGTGTATTATGTGTAAGCAAGGTTAAAGAGATGGGTCTTTAATCTATATTTAAACTGACAGAGTGTGTCTGCTTCCTGAACAGTGTTAGGTAGATTGTTCCAGAGTTTGGGCGCTAAATAGGAAAACGATCTCCCGCCCACAGTTGATTTTGATATTATAGGTATTATCAAATGGTCAGAGTTTTGAGATTGCAGCGGACGTGAAGGACTATAATGTGATAAGAGCTCACTCAAATACTGAGGTGCCAAACCATTCAGGGCCTTATAGGTAATTAGCAAGATCTTAAAATGTATACAATGTTTAATAGGGAGCCAGTGCAGTGTGACAGAACCGGGCTAATGTGCTCATACTTCCTGGTTCTAGAAAGAACTCTAGCTGCTGCATTTTGAACCAGCTGGAGTTTGTTTATTAAATGTGCAGAGCAACCACCCAATAAAGCATTACAATAATCTAGCCTCGAGGTCATGAACACATGAATTAATGTTTCTGCATTTGACATTGAGAGCATAGGTCGTAATTTAGATATATTTTTAAGATGGAAAAATGCAGTTTTACAAATGCTAGAAATATGTTTTTCGAAGGAAAGATTGCTATCAAAAAGTACGCCTAGGTTCCTGGCTGATGATGAAGAATTTACAGAGCATTCATCAAGTATTAGACAGTGATCTAGGTTATTACATGCAAGACATTTTTGGTCCAATAATTAACACCTCTGTTTTTTCAGAATTTAGCAGTAAGAAATTGCTAGTCATCCAGTTTTTGATATCAACTATACATTCCGTTAGTTTTGCAAATTGGTAAGATTCATCAGGTCGGGAAGAAATATAGAGCTGAGTATCATCAGCATAACAGTGAAAGCTAACACCATGTTTCCTAATGATATCTCCCAAGGGTAACATGTAAAGCGTGAAAAGTAAGGGGCCAAGTATTGAGCCTTGAGGTACTCCATACTGCACTTGTGATTGGTATGATACCTCTTCATTTACTGCCACGAATTGATGGCAGTCAGATAAGTACGATTTGAACCATGCCAGTGCATTTCCTCCAATGCCAACATCATTTTATAGTTTATGTAAAAGAATGTTGTGGTCGATAGTGTCAAACGCGCCGCTAAGTTCCAGTAGCACTAATAGAGAGATACAACCACGATCAGATGATAAAAGTAAGTCGTTTGTAACTCTAATGAGAGCACTCAGTACTATGTTAAGTCTAAAACCTGACTGAAAATCCTCACATATATAATTTTTCTCTAAGAAGGAACATAGTTGTGATGATACTACCTTTTCTAATATCTTTGACAGAAAAGGGAGATTCGAGATCGGTCTGTAATTACTTAATTATTTGGGGTCAAGTTGTGTTTTTTTAATGAGAGGCTTAATAACAGACAGTTTGAAGGTTTTTGGGACATATTCTAATGACAATGATGAGTTAATAATATTCAGAAGAGGATCTATTACTTCTGGAAGCACCTCTTTTAGGAGCTTAGATGGAACAGGGTCTAACATACAGGTTGTTGGTTTAGATGATTTAACAAGTTTATACAATTCTTCATTTCCAATAGAAGAGAATGAGTGGAATTGTTCCTCATGGGATCTATACTTACCATCTGATGCGATACTGTGGCTGACAGCTGCATATACTGTACATACAACAGTCTGGTTGTGTTTGCTCTAATTATATGCGAAATGTCCCTGAAAGATTTTAAAGCGCTTAATTTGTACTTGTCTTGGATGCTGTAGTTTTTATTAGAGCTGAAGAGAAGGCTATTATGAAATACCCTAGGGGTGACACCTGCTTGAATGTGAGCTTGTAATCAGTCTGACTTTGTCAAACTGTTGACGAGAAGACGGCAAGCGTACAAAATAAACCGTTAAATCATGTATATGAGCTTGGAACTGAATAAACGTTGCAGTGAAGGCTTTGATAAATTGCAGGAAGAAAAATGTCAACGTCGAACATTGAACTTTACTATCTCTGGATGCTCCTAGTGAATTTAAATTAGTTGAAAAACTGGAGCACCATGACAACAGGTTTCTGTCTCGCTTCAGGCTGGACAACAACCAGCTTGACCTTCTCCTGAGAAAAAGGTACACTTTTTTCCTTCTTGCGCAACATAGAGGTGTGAACATTTACATGGAAAGCATACAAAAAAGTGTTGTCCCTAGTGCTAAAAAAACAACTACAACTTAGTTAAGTAAAGAATAATGTACAGCCAGCCATCATCACAAATACAAACTTAAAGGGATAACAGGATCTTGTTTCAGCCTGAATGGGTTTATTTTTTTCTATTTTACTAATGATTGTACAATAAACACATGATAGACTATGCTATTATATCACTAGACAATAGACTATTAGTGGTGTAAAGTATTGGGGTAAATGTAGTTAGTTACTGTTCTTAAGTATTTTTGTCTACTTTTGGCTCATTTCCACCAAGCGGTACGGGTCAGTACAGTATGGTACGGTACGGTCCGGGACTGAACACTCTGATCTAGCTTGCGTTTCCATTGCCAGCAGTACCCTCACTTGATAGGCGTGGTGTATGCTGGAAAGTAGCGATCGACAATAAAGCGTGACGATAAGCACAACTCTGCCTCTTTTATGTTTTAATGAACAATAATAGCCATTATAAAAGTATAAGTACAAAGTATAAGAGGCTTATATAAGAGGAAATAAAGACAAAATGTGAGCTTGTAATCAGTCTGACTTTGTCAAACTGTTGACGAGAAGACGGTAAGCGTACAAAATAAACCGTTAAATCATGTATATGAGCTTGGAACTGAATAAACTATTGTAGACGTTTAAGAGACTGTTGTGTTGACCTTGAATTATTGAAATTTTGAGGTGTTCAGTTTTATATTGATTTTAGAAAATAGGGTAATACTTTAGGGACCAATTCTCACTATTGACTAGTTGCTTATTGGCATCCCTTTTAATAATATATTGGCTGTTTATTAGAACTTATAAAGCACATATTCTGCACGACCATATTCTACATCCCTAATCCTACAATACCTAAATTTAACAACTATCTTACTAACTACACTGAACAAAATTATAAACGCAACACTTTTGTTGACATGGTGACATGTCCGGTGAGTATGCTGGCCATGTAAGAATTGGGATGTTTTCAGCTTCCAGGAATTGTATACAGATCCTTGCAACATGGGACCGTTCATTATCATGCCGCAATATGAGGTGATGGTCGTCGATGAATGGCACAACAATGGGCCTCAGGATCTTGTCACGGTATCTCTGTGCATTCAAAATGCCATCAATAAAATGCACCTGTGTTCGTTGTCCATACCATAACCCCAGCTCCACCATGGGCCACTCGATCCACAACGCTGACATCAGCAAACCACTCATCCACATGACACCATACACGCTGTCTGCCATCTGTCCTGTACAGTGAAAACCGGGATTCATCCGTGAAGAGAACACCTCTCCAAAGTGCCAGATGCCATCAAATGTGAGCATTTGCCCACTCAAGTCGGTTACGACGACGAACTGCAGTCAGGTCGAGATACCAATGAGGATGACAAGCATGCAGATGAGCTTCCCTGAGACGGTTTCTGACAGTTTGTGCAGAAATTCTTTGGTTATGCAAACCGATTGTTGCAGCAGCTGTCCGGGTGGCTGGTCTCAGATGATCTTGGAGGTGAAGATGCTGGATGTGGAGGTCCTGGGCTGGTGTGGTTACACGTGGTCTGCGGTTGTGAGGCCGGTTGGATATACTGCCAAATTCCTTGAAACGCCTTTGGAGACGGTTTATGGTAGAGAAATGAACATTCAATTCACGGGCAACAGCTCTGGTGGACATTCCTGCAGTCAGCATGCCAACTGCACACTCCCTCAAAACCTGCGACATCTGTGGCATTGTGCTGTGTGATAAAATTGCACATTTTAGAGTGGCCTTTTATTGTGGCCAGCCTAAGGCACACCTGTGCAATAATCATGCTGTCTAATCAGCATCTTGATATGCCACACCTGTGAAGTGGATGGAGTATCTCGGCAAAGGAGAAGTGCTCACTAACACAGATTTAGACAGATTTGTGAACAATATTTGAGAGAAATAGGCCTTCTGTGTACAGTATATAGAAAAAGTCTTAGATCTTTGAGTTCAGCTCATGAAAAATGGGGGCAAAAACAAAAGTGTTGCGTTTATAATTTTGTTCAGTGTATTAATAAGTTGCAAATTATGAGTTTATTGAGGCCAAAGTCATAGTTAATGATTAATGCTTTGTTAATAGCGAGAATTGAACCTTAAAATAAAGTGTGAGCAAACATAAATATGCGATTGCTCTTCTATGAAATCAACTGTTTCTTGTTTTTCACTGGCCATTTATCTTAGGTATTGAGGTGCATCTTTGAGCCTATTCAGCATAAGTAAAATACTTAACTACTGGTGAAATCAGATACTATAAGACTTTTACTCAAGTTGTGTTTAAATTGGTGACTTGTATTTTGTAATACAGTCTTTTTCACTGTACTTGTACTCAATTATGGATTTCAGGCACTCTTTAAACCTCTGGACAAAGGTATTATTATTATTATTATTCATTTATTTATTAATTTTTTTGGATGATGTGGACAAATGATTTATGTGTTAACGCTCCAATGTCAAGAATGTCAATCAAACAGAACAAAATCAACTTTCAGTTTATTATTCAGCCTTATTTGTTTGTTTGTTAATTCATTCATTCATTCATTTTGAAAATCTGGATACAATTTCACCAAAATATTTGACAATGTTTGAAAAGATTTATGACCTAACACATGGTGTTCTCTATGATAGGGTGCAAAGGCCACTTAAAGTAAAAGAATGTTATTTTCCCCTAAAATGATACTGTGCATGACACAGTAAAAAGAAAAACACTACTGAACACCCGTAGAACCCCTTTATTTGTGAAATCTGCATGAACTAAAATTGTAGCTCTTAGTAAAGCAGAATAATACAGATGATTGATATACAATATGAAATGCAACCAGGAAAAGGGACACAGTTGTGTGTTGGTACAGTGCCCTCCACTAATTTTGGCACCCTTGGCAAATATGAGCAAAGGCGGCTGTGAAAATAAATCTGCATTGTTTATCCTTTTGATCTTTTGTTCAAATAACTTCACAAAATTCTAACCTATCATTGAAGTAAAACAACTGAAAATGGGGAGAAAATCTTGTGATGAAATAAATGTTTTTTCTCCAATGCGTGTTGGCCACAATTATTGGCACCCCTAGAAATTCTTATGAGTAAAATATCTCTGAAGTATATTCCCATATTCATATTTATATGTTTAGCACACCAGGGTGACTAGGAGCATGAAATTGTCCAGCCATGACCTCCTGTTCCAAAGGATTATAAATACGAGTAAATGTATATGTATATGTAGGGTAAACGTACCTATTAAGCTCACGTACCCATTAAGCACACTTCCATATTTGAGATCAGATTATAAAAAGAAAAAAATAATTTATTATCCTACTTGATGTGTTAACCAATTGATATGTTTGTTACTATATACCTCCTATAATTTCAAGTCAATCAGATCATTGCACACTGAGATATGAGTCTCCATGTGTTCACACTGTCTGGCGGCCATTTTGAAAGCTGTCTAAAACTTTTCACCAAAAGAGGAGCCCCTTTATTTAGAGTGCGTTATTTAGATGTTTAAGCCTTTATTTTGGGTATGTTTCACTACTTAGTGTAAAATTAAGAGATTAATGTTCAGACTTTTGCATATTATAACCTGGAACTTGGATGTGGGAAATAATTACATTAGATCCAAAAGATAGTTTTAGCAACACAGTGCAGATGCTACAGAACACAGTTAGTTGACTAGCTGTATAAAACTGTGTACTATGCTAACATATTACTTCACAGGCATTCCTGGCTTGTACTTTTACATCCATAATATTATAAATTGACAGTTTATTGCTGGTCTGTCGTTTTACAGTGCTGTAATTTTTAAAGATTTCATATTATTGTAAGGTGAGCCTAAAGGGTGCACTACTATGAAAATCACACAGCTTCAGTGTGACATCAATAAGAAAAAGTATAATGTCATAGATATTGTTAATAATAGTTGTTCATATTAAAATATGTATGAACTTAATACATGACCAAGACTATTTATTTAGCAAAGTCCTGTCATTTTAATAAATATTACATGAAATTTATTAAAAAAAAAAAAAATTGTGTGCTCTCTTTAAGATCTTTCACATTGAACGTCTATGTAAATACTTCATAAACAGACTTTACATATAAACTGATGGTTGTCACTTTAAATTAAGTTAATCGATTTTCTATGGAATCAGTCGACTCAAATCTGTAGACTGGCTCTGACCTTTGGCAACTAGCATTAACTTCTCCAGACTGTAAATCTGTGGAAAATCGGGGGGGAAATTGTGTAGTGTATTCCAGCCATAAGAGACTACAGATAAGTTGACATCCATTTAACAAGAGGTTTCATAATGAGGCTAATTTCTGTGCTCATCTCCATGAATTAAATGTTTTATTGGTTTGTTTTATTTGATTTTTGAATATGTGTTACTTAGCTGAACGTGGACTAGTCTAGATGTTGCTATGTGCTTAGGCAAGGCAAGGCAAGGCAAGTTTATTTATATATCACATTTCATACACAGTGGCAATTCAAAGTGCTTTATATAAAAGGAAGTGAAATAGTCATTAAAAATAAAAACAAAATAATAATCACAACAATAAAAACAAAGTGATTTAAAAATTGATTTAAAAAAAAAATTACAACATTTAAGAATAGAAAATGAGTATACATAGTGCAATCAGTTTGGACGTAGCACAGTGCTCATTCAAAAAAATGCACAGCTGAACAGATGAGTTTTGAGTCTGGATTTAAATGTGGCTAATGTTTTAGCACATCTGATCTCTTCTGGAAGCTGGTTCCAACTGCGGGCGGCATAATAACTAAAAGCGGACTCCCCTTGTTTTGTGTGAACCTTTGGTATTTCGAACTGACTCGATACTAATGATCTGAGTGGTCTGTTAGGTTTATATTCAGTGAGCATATCTCCAATGTATTTAGGTCCTAGGCCATTTATAAGATTTATAAACGAGTAAAAGTACTTTAAAATCAATCCTAATTGTAACCGGAAGCCAGTGTAAAGACCTGAGGGCAGTCCTTTGTGATATGCTCAAATTTTCTGGTTCTAGTCAGAATCCTGGCAGCAGAGTTCTGGATGAGCTGCAGCTGTCTAATGGTCTTCTTTGGAAGGCCGGTGAGGAGACCATTACAATAATCCACCCTGCTGGTGATAAAGGCATGAACAAGTTTCTCCAAGTCTTGACTGGAAACAAAACATCTAATTCTTGCAATGTTTTTGAGATGATAGTATGCTGATTTAGTTACTGCTTTGACATGACTACTAAAACTAAGGTCTGTCTCCAGAAACACCCCAAGAGTTTTGACTTGGTTTTTAGTTGATTGACCCCAAGACTCAAGGTATGCATTAACCTTGAGAACTTCATCTTTGTTTCCAAATGCAATGACTTCAGTTTTCTCCTTGTTTAACTGAAGAAAGTTCTGGCACATCCAACAGTTTATTTCATCAATGCTTAAATGACACTTCATTATGAATATATAATTGATCAAATAGAGTACCTTGTTGCTTGATTTTATTGTTCTGTTTTTTTTTTGTGATTGACTTTGTACCTTCAAAAATATATATTTTTACATTTATTCTTTAAAAATGTTCCTTAAAATAAACAAGAATTTTTAATAAAACATGATGTGAGCTTAATGGGAACAGGGGTGTGATTAAAGGGTACAAAAATTTACCCATTAAGCACAGCCAGACCTTTTGAATTTAATGATGTACATCATAATTGAAATTATTTTTGTCATTTAAAACAAAATGAAATATTTTAGTGTGAGAGATTCATATTTTTTTGTATTGAAACCAACATCTTGTGCACTAAAAATGTCTCGATGTGGATTTTGGTGAGCTTAATAGGTACGTTTACCCTATATGTTCTTTATACAGAAATCTGACTCATTTTACCCTCGTTTTCAAAGTCTGGCAGTTTCTTGGGAAATTAGGAGGATTAAAAGGAGGTAATGGTGTAATTCATGGTTTGCTTAACAGTTTAATGCATCGAGCAATGCTGACGTGAGTTGTGAAAGACCTATCTGTCAGTCTCTGTTCAGTATACAGTTCTATCAGCCCTCCTCTGATTAATGGTTCAATTCACTGACAGATAACGCCATTCTCACTTCACCTTCAAAAGTTCAGCTTTTGGTTTTTGCCAATCTTGTTAACTGTCAGGCCTGAATGAAATGTGTGAAAATTGCCTTCAGTTACAGTTTTTGTGTTTAACTTGAAGACATTCTTCTTTAATCTGTTTTGTCAGAAGATGGGAGGCTGCTGGAGTTAATGCTCTTGCTGATCCATATCTCTTACAGACTTCAATATGTTGCTTTGAAGTTGGATGAAATGCAATTTCTATAGTCTTTTCATTAGAAAGAAAAATTAATTCCTTTATTATGATCTGATACGTCTATAAATTGGCCTGTGAAATAGTGAACCGTCTATAAGAGAGCCAAAACACTAATGTACTTTATAAATTCTTTGCAGTGTCTTGTAGAATCACTCTAGGAAACTGGCTCTGTTGCTCAAGATTGCTCTGCTCAGATTCGCTCAAGTAAATTATTTCTACAAATAAATGGCTCCTCATCTCTTGCATTTGCCAACAAACAAACCCCTAAGCTTAGCAGGGACCTGAGCCATATCTATAGGGACCAAAATATCACAGGCTGTTTTCCAAAACCCAGAAAGTCTTCTAAGGCAACATCCAAACTAAAATAGAACAGTGCTAAATCCAAGCGATTTCAAAAGAGTTCGTTGTTAGCATGCTAATGATGCAGTTCTAAATTCCCTTTTAACGAATGTCAGTTGACTTGACGAATATATTTGCAATGACTATTTTGAACATGCAAGACCAATTCCTGCCTACTTGAATGAGGAAATACTGATCTCAATAACTCACATTTAAATAAAAAAAATCAGCAACAAAATCTGACACAAACTGTTCCATAATGTTGTTTCTTATGCTCAAATAACATTAAAAATGCACAATGGAGCTTCTAATGGCAGCTGCAGTGATGCATTGACTTTACAAATTGATGATTGGCTGTTTTATTTAGAAGTCGGGACTTATTCTGACATTGCACATTGCAGTTTCTCCCATTATTAATATAAGTAAGCAATCTTGGTATATATAGTCCTCGGCGATACTCATTTATTTATTTACTGAATAAATTCTAAATATATTTCTTAGATAATTATACCGCTTTATCATTTTGGATGGATAAATATATATAATTAATATTTTTCTCTATACTGAATTAATTCTAAATATATTTTAATGTAATTATGGAATTGTCACACACTAGATCTATTATTTTAGATTAGATTTTGATTTTGTCTGTCATTTTTCTTTTCTAATTTATAACTTGTATGTACGGCATACGTTCTAAATTCATTTTTTATACAACTTGTATGTATTGAACAAATTTCTTATTAGTATTTATAATTTGTATGAATTGAATGAATTCTAAATTCAAAAAGTATTTATTGGGGAATTCTTCCTCTTTATCCAGCCTTTTTTTTTTTTTTTTTTTTTACAGAGCGTGATGCAGTGCATTTCTGAGATTGTCTTCCCCACAAATGATAAAATTATTTCGCAACATTTTTATTTATTTATTTCTTTACAACATACTGCATACTATAGCATATCATAGTCTTCACACTAATTGCTTATAATGCTTTACAGTGCTATCTATATATGGAGATCAGCAGGTTATGGAACAGATCCACATAAACTTGTGACCACCTAGAACATCTTAGCAACTCCATAATAACGTATTAGTAACAACTCGGAGCACCCTAGCAACCACCCCATCACCTCTACATTTGTTCACAGCAGAATAGTCCAGAATTAGTCCTGATTGTAGCTCAGTATCTTCTGACTCTCTGAACTGATCAGACTCACACTCAGCCTCTCTGATGAGTCTCACTAATGCAGCATGCTCTGATTGGCTTTCCCTCTTCACTGCATACTTCATGTGTTTTCTCTGTAGGGAATAGGCAGATGTCTGTTCTCCAGCTGCTGGAGAGGTTTATGATATTCTTTTCTCCACAGCAGCTGCTGTCCCTCTATTCTCATCTTTATTCCCGCTGGCTGTGTTCTGTCAGTGTCAAAGCAGAGCACAGATTCACAGCAAATACATGAAACACTGATGCTTCCTGTCAAAAGCCCAGCACATGCTACACGACAGAAGCTTGTCATCCTTTCATGTTTTAAAATGTCATGAAACTCCCCAATTCAGCACAGGTCAGTTCTCACCAAAGATATGAAAATGTAAAAATGCATGCCTGAAGCTGTGGACTGAAGGGAGGAGAATATATTATTTTATAACCTCTGTTATTCTCTTATTACATTTTAACAGAGTTAAAAATGTTGACATTTGCATGCTCCAACTCACCATTGCACACAGAAAATGTGCAAACAAATACTTTTGTAAGCTCACTGTATATTAAAGACATAGATCATTTTGTATTATTGCTATGCTATTACAAATATATTTAATCTTTTATTTTAATTTAATTTTCATTATAATTAAAAAAAATATATATATATATTAAATGCATTTTAATTCCTTTTTTTTTCAATTTCATAATATCAAATCAATCAAATTAATGTTATTGTATTTTCAGTTGCAAACAGAAACAAAACATTTTAGTAATTTTGTTATGTGTATTTTTATTACATTTTATGTTTTATGTTCAAATGTGTAAATACATGCTTCAAAAAAATGCACAAATATATACCAACAATTTACAAATATATTATACACTTTATTTTTATACTATTAGAATTTTTAGGTTAAAAGATTTGTATTTTATTTTATTTTTTTTTTTAAGTTAAGAATAACAAAAATGTTTTAGTTATTTTAACAGAGGTACCATTGTTACAATTTAATACATTTGAACAGATTTAAGTGTTCATATTTGCAAATGCGATGAAATGCACAAACATTTACAAATGTTATACACTTTATTCTACTATTACAGTAATTGTTCTTTTTTTTTATTTTATTTTTTTAGTCCTTATTTTAATGTTAGTTTAAAAAGTTGCAAAACGTCTAACATTTTAGTAAATTTGTTATATGATTTTTCCAAAAAATACACAAATATATTATATACTTTTTGTAAGCTTATATTACGCACATGCACAGATCATTTTGTATCAGTAATTTTATGCACCAATAAATGCAGAGCTGTTTGCATTTGTCCTCTACTTCTGAATATATAGAAATGTGCTTTCGCATTTTTAATGTCTTATAAATAACATTTTTATAGAGAATTATTAAATAACTGTCATTGTGTGATGATTTCCAGATGTAATGGCGCTAATCAGTGAACACGCTGACAGTAAGGATGGATAGTGTTTGTAATGCTATTTTTATCAACATCAGATCGCATCGTTTCAAATGAGCAGCAGTCCACCTCTCCATAAATCTAGAAACTCTCCCATAATAAATTATTATTACACAAGCATTTCAAAAGTGTCAGTTGTTGACTGAAAGCCTGTCGCTCTGTCAGCTTCGAGGGAGAGCACTATATTTTTGCACCATGCAAGCCAACACTTGTGACCTATGTGTGGTATAAAGTATTTGAAGTACCTGTCTAAGGAAAAGGTCACGTGGAGTCATGAATAATTATAAGACGGTCTTCTCTTAGGATGAGGCAATAGAGCCTCATGAATAATTATAAGACACTGCTGACATATACAATAACACACTATATACATCCTGTGATGTTGACTCAGTGTGCATTTCAAACACAGAAGACAAGAATGAATTCTGGGAAATTATTTCTGAGCTTTTAAGATTAAAGATAATTGATGTGGAAATAATTGACTTACTTTTTTAATGAAAGTTGTCATGAATATTATCAGTGACTGTGACTGGTAATGCAATGTGGGCATGTTTAGAAATACAACAAAGTCGTTTTATGCAAATGAGCAGTGAGGCAATGCAGCAACTACCAATAGTAGCTGAAGACATTAGAGCTCATGCGATTTGTCATGTGATAGTTAAGTGCTGGCACAATAGATAAGTTATTTTTATTGTGAAAATTCCAGTGTTATGATTTATCTCTGCTCACATGTAGTGCTATATTAAAAATAATTAATTATAAAATAAACTAAGACAATGTTATTTTAGGCTCTGTGTACACTAGTGTGTTTTTGTTTTAAAATGAAAACGGTCCTTGTCTACACTGGCGTTTTCACTGCATTTCAGAAACAATCTTCATCCACACTACACGTGTCAGATGCGTGTCACATGATCATTCATGCAGGTACAACAATGAGCATGATGTTATTGTTTACACGGTTGTCAAGCATATGCAGAGTGAATGTGGGCAGCCATGCCATCGTTTTCAAAAGTCTCCGTTTTGGTCCATTTACACTGGAATGCAACCCTGGAGTTTTTAAACTAAAATGTGGACTGCAGCGTTTTCGAAAGTCTCAGTTTTCGAGGGTCAAAAATGCCGGGGTAGTGTAAATGACAGTAAATGACAGCGTTACCATAGCAAAAGTCATGTGTTTTAAAACGAAAATGCACTAGTGTAAACAGGGCCTTGGTGTTATTTATATACTGTAACAGTATTTATTTTATTTATTGTATTTAGTATTTAGCCTTTATATAGTTATTTTTAGTCTTAATTTAATCTTAGTTAAGTTAAGTTACAAAAGGTTTTAGCACTTTTTCGTGTGATTTTATTACTTATTAATATATATATATATATATATATATATATATATATATATATATATATATATATATAAATGTAAGTTCCCCTTCGAGGGAACTCGTGCTGCGTCCTCTAGTGGACACTATGGGGACTGCCGCCAGCAGGACCGGTGTCTGAAGCACGTGTGAAACAATTCCAATCCTAGTAGCCCACGCAGTCCTGCGAACATATCGCCAACTTTTGATGTTTTCAGGAGCCATTCGTTTGACCGTGCATGTGAAGGCATCATGAAAAAACCAAGGCAAGTGAGTTTTTTAGAAAGTGTTTGCCTCTATGTTCTATGTTTCTGACACCGTTCTGACAGCTTCCTCGGCGGGATCTGGATACTCTTTCTCTTGGGTCATCTGAATCTGCGGATAATGCTACATTGGGCTAATCTGGTGAAAGTAAGGATGTGGATGTGGTTGGTGGTTGTGGTTGAGATGAAAGTGTGAGCACCGAGTCTTCCCAACCTAACTCCAGTCCCGCATACGGGGGAAAGGTTTGAGGTAATGGCACGCACTACTAACTTCTCCCAGGAGTCTCCCCTTTCTTCCCAACCTCCACACAGAGTTAGTGAGATCGTGGGACAAGCCATATTCAGCTCGGTTGCGTCTTTTCAGCATGCAAATTATGCTAATGTTGAGGGCACCTTCCGGGTTTTTCAGCACCTCCGCTGAGGCGGTGGTCAAGAAGTTCAGGGAAGCGAAGATGCAGTCCGCTGCCTTTAGGAAGTTCATTCTCTGCTGTCCCGAGTCTTCCTCTAAAACCTCTGAGGAGGCTGGTCCATCTTGAGCTGAGGATCATAGACAGGATCAGAAGAGTAGCGCTAAGAGAAAGAGAGTGGATCTCAGGAAGGTGTTGGATGAGAGGTGTTCCTATTCTAAACCGCGCTCTGATTCTAACACTTCTTGATGCTTCCCCACCCCCTTAGAGTGTTTTTAGACCTCTGCTTACATTGGGCTCTGAGACTGGACTAATCATGTTCTTATGTGTTTCACTTGTTGACGAACCATTGACTGGTCCAGTCTCTCCCTTGTGATGTGGGCTTTTTCCAAGTACTCACAGTGATTGGGCTGCGTCACGCTCCCTCTCAGGGAACCATGGTTACATGTGTAACCCTGGACATTTTTCATCAAATGTTTATGCTTTATTTTATTTCAGATTTATATGAATTAATTTAGTTAAAATATAGTGTTTTATTTTTCACTTTAATTATAGTTAAATGTTACCAAACCTAACTAAATGTGTTAGTAAGTTTCTTATGTGATTTTATTACTTTTTAAATATATATGTCTATTTAGCTTTTATTACTATTAGTTGTAGTAGTCTAATTTAAAAGTAACTAATTTTAATCACTTCAGTTAGTTGCCAGAGCAAAATTTCTATCTTTTTTTTTTTTTTTTTTTTTTAATTGAATATTTCAAAAGTTAACCCTTTAACGCGTACGATCACACCGGTGTGATCAGTCTTGGCTGGTCCCTGGAGCGTACGATCACACCGGTGTGATTAGAACTTTCAGTGAGTCACGTCATCAACTGCTGAAATTCAAATCTGCTTTCTGGCGCGGAGCCAGATCAGACGCGCGAGCGCTTGTAATATTATCACTTATTCAGTGTTTTCAACCATATAATGCTTATTTAAGATTTCAGACATTTAAATACACATAAGTACTAGCAAAGCCATACATTTATAGTTTGTAAAATATGCACTGATGTCTATGGAAGCAGCAATAATGATCCTTACAAATATAATCTGACGACATGTTTTATTGATATCATATACACATAGTGTAGGTAACAATAAAGTTAACTCTGCTCTTCTCCCAGTTTACTGGAGACTTGTTTTAACGTGTTTCAGGAGGCGAGGATGAATTTACGTGTTGTAAATCCCACAGCTGGATTCAGCGCGAGCAAACATGGCGGCGCCCATCACCCGGTATAGATCAACTAACACGATCATTATAAACGTGTTTAAACAACCAAACACATTTACTTGCACATATTTCAGAATCGGAATATCAGATATTTAATAATATAGCGAGTATGTTTGTGAATATTAATAATAAAAAAAGGAAAAACGAAATAAAAGCAATCCATGTGTCATACAGCGCTATTACGGCTGCGGTGTGTCACATGACAAGCATGACGCGTCGCCATGGAAACAATAAGGCTATAAGTTCTAAAATAACGGTCGCCTAAAAAAACTCACGCCTGGGGCTCAGCTAGAATATTTTAAACTCACGTGCGAAAGGGTTAAATACTGGTATTTTTTCAAAATTATTAATTTATGAAGTTTTACAACAAAATACATTTTGTAAATGACAATTGATTAGAATCCCTGGCCATTTGTGCATAAACATTAGGGCATCTATTAATATAACAACAATTCGCCACAGCCTCTTGCTAACCTCCAACAATACAGTGACTGTGTATGTGAACATCCCATCAGAGATTTGATGGGAATATATTACAGCCATCAGTGTGAATGGCTTGGAGTCCCAGGCATCTGTGGAGAACAGGTTCAGTGAGAGGAAGGGCAGCACACAACTTGCAGATACAGTTTGTCACACAAGCTGTAAAGCTGTATGCTACAAGACACCAGAGGTGAGAAAAGAAACATAGACAGCTGTCACATCCCATCAGGGATCTCCTGTACAACAGACTGGTAATTATTCAGCATCGGTATAAGCTAGAGAGAAACTAAATTAAGATTAATGCAGTGTTAATATCTCCTGTTACATTTCATTCTGTCATTGATCCAGTGTCTATCTGATCTTTCTCCCTGTTAGCACCCATCCTCCTGTCATACTCAAGGGAAAATGAGCCGGTGGAAGGAATAAATGGGGTCTCTCCTGCTGTGAGGGGACAGCAGTTTAAAAACTGTCATTCAGTGCACTTTGAATTAGAGGAGCATATGTCTGCAGCACAGCACTGCAGCAGCATCAGCTGTGCTTCTCAAATCACCACTGTCTTTCACTCTGAGGAATGTAAATGATGTGCATAATTTAAAGGAATAGTTCAGCCAGAGATAAAAATTCAGTCATCATTTACTCACCCTCATGTCGTTCCGAACCTGCATGACTTTCTTTCTTCCACAGAACCAAAAGAAAAATATATTGCAGATAAAAATTGTTCAAAAATCTAGGGTTGGTAAGATTAAAAAAAAAAAAAAAAAATTGAATCAACAATTTTATTATGCAACATTATGCTCAACAATCCTGTTTTTATTTGATACAAAAAACAAAACAGTAACATTGTGAAATATCATTACAATTTCATATAACTGTTTTCAATTTTAATATACGTTCAGATATCATTGACATGATGCAAAGCATCATGAATTTTGAGCATCATTATTAGTCTTCAGTGTCACATAATCCTTCAGAAATCATTCTAATATGCTAATTTTCTTATTTATTATTATGAACTATTGCACTGCTTAATATTTATGTATGTATGTATCTATCATCCATCCATTCATCCCCCCCTGTATTTTTTTCCTGAATACTTTGATGAATCTAAAGGTCAAAAGTTATTTAAAATATAAATATTTTTCCCCCATATTTTGTTTTAATCAATTTAATGTTTTTGGTGAATAACAGTATTAAAAAATAATGTATTAAGTATTAAAATATTTTCTAAATAAATAAAATAAAAAATTACAAATCTTTCATATACACACGCTACAGTATTCATTTCTTTATTCAGAATCAGAATAAGAATGAGCTTTATTGCCAGGTATGTTTACACATATGAGGAATTTGTTTTCATGACAGTGCAACAGAATGACAGTGACAGAACAAAAACACAGATAATAAAAGAATAAAAATAGAAAAAGTAAATAAGGAATAACAATATTCATATTAATTTATTGATCTATCTATTTATTGCTTTAAATACTTAATACTTTTAAATACTTAATGCATTTAAAGAACAGAGGCCACCCCACGCCCCCCCAAAAAAATAAATAAAATAAAAATAAAATAAATTATTAAAACTAATAAAAAATAAATAAATAAATAAATAAATCCAGTTCTGTGCTGTATTGCATTGTCAACTATGTTGTTTTATTTTATTTTATTTATTTATTTATTATTGTTTCCCCCCACACAAAGTTGTTGTGTTTAGAAGGCTCAGAATATAGTACATAAGTTGGGCTGTTTTTTTATTCTGCTTTTTTCAAAGCTTGATATCTCCAATCTCCATTTACTTTCATTGTATGAAAAAGAGCAGCAAAGATAGTCATTCTTGTATCGATGTAGAAAGGAAGCCATGTGAGTTGGAAACGACTTCAGGGTGAAAAAATAAAAAATAAATAAATAAATTATGATGATGGAAGAATTTTCATTTCTCATCACCGCTGGTTTGTGTTTTGTGTTTATACCTCCTGTAGTCGTAACATTCAGGGCCCTCATTATTTTACCCTAGTGCGTATTAAAGGTACCAACCAGCCTATGTTTCACATATCGTCCCTTCAGTTTTTCTTTGAATGCACTCTCAAACCCTAAAGAGTTTTTTTTTTTTTTACTGCCACAGGGCACATACTCTCTGTTTCTCTCCATCGCTGTACTTTTGTTCAGCTGCTTTGAAGCTCTATCTGGAGCAGCCACAGCACTGAGTTTGAAAGCAATGTTAGGTGCCTAATCAAGATAACGCTGACGTGGTACACTGTAGAAATTCACTGAGACACATGAGACCTTTTATGGACACAAAGCATGTTGTTAAATTATCAGCTGCCTGTAAGCGAATGAACGCTGTCTTACCACAAAATTATGTATTATGGTACTGGGAAGACAAATCTGTGCCCTGAGGTACAAAGAATGGATGTCCATTACTGAAGCTACTCAGTAAAATATTCAGCAAAACGAACAGTTCATATGTGCTGCTGATGGCACACGAGGAGTTATTACTAGAACAGTCTTATTGCTTTCCCACTTACAGGCCTGATTCACTTTACAAAGAAATGCTTTAAAAGGGTCATGTCATGTCTTCAAATAACTTATTCACAATAAACAACAGCATTTTGTGTTGGTTTGCTGGTTAAGTTCTACAATAACAGTTTATAAATGCCTCAGTGCTACTTTCTTAATAGTGGACTCTTCAGAAGCTTATGCAGAGTGGAAGGTGCTACATACACAGTCAGAAACATACATACATACATGATTTATGTGCATTAGGGGTGTGCAGTGAAGCCAGTATTTGTATCTGTATTTGTATCTGTAACAATCACAAAATGATTTGTATCTCTATCAGAACTTCGTACAGTTAAAATTGATAAGTCCGTTATTATGTTTATGGTTTTACAGCCTTTTTTTTTTTTTTGTAGTTATCACTGAACAAATATGCCGTGTTTAACTAAAATAATTATTTTTTAGGATTATAACATTTATTTAAATATCTTCTAACAGTCGGAGCCGATACCCTTGTATTGTATAGGCAGTGCCTATTTATTCGTGATCCGATAAATAAATATTTAAATATCTTCTAATTAAAACAGTAAGGGTTCCTACGCAGTTTAGAAATATGGAAATTGATTTAAGGAATTTACAGGAAATGCATGGAAGGCAACTGCAACACTGCTATTTTATTTGCGCTTATTTCATTCATAGTATTTTAAGCTCATTTACTTCACACACTTCTTACTGCGTTGTAATTTTAGAGGTTTATGTAAAACAACGTGATTTCCTTTGGCTAACCGGTTCCTGCGCAGTTTAAAAAGTATTTAACTTAAGTAATTTGCAGGTCTGGAAAAGTGAACAGAGTATGGAAAAATATTTGTGTTTCGACTATTTACCCTATTCAGTATTCTAAAATATAAAATTAATAATTTCTAAAAATAAATGTATCATACAAGTAGAGAGATTTCATGACAAACGTTTAGTGATCATTTGAACACGACTGAATTAGATTAATTCAAGGTGCACATTTTCATTACGCAGAACTCTTTAAGCAAGTTTTTTTTTTTTTAACTTCTCTAAACAAATGTGCATGTGCCACGCAAACAAGCAAAAGATAAAGAAGCAAACATGTAGGCCTAGTAGAAAATGTATCTGTATCTAAGTTGATTATTAGCTTACTCTTGACAAAGAGCTGGTTTGGTTTTTGAGAGATGCGCAGAGACGGCAACGAGGCTGTTTGATTGGTGATCACGCTGTGCTTATTCCATTCATTCGTGTATCATATCGTAGCCTATAAGGTTTAAATCATTGCCTTTTAAATATACACAAATAATAGAATGTGTATGATGTATTATTTTAGGTAGGTAGTATAACAGCAAGCTGTGTTTGATTTGCACTCTTTTCATTCGTAAAGTTTACATTCATTCACTTCGCACACTCATCATTGCGTGAATTTAGAAGTTTGTGTAAAATATTGCGCTGATCCCCTGGCTTCACCTGTGAATCTAGCAAAGCCTCAGCCGAATATTCGGGCAGAATTATTTGTTATCCGTTATTCATTTTAAAAGCCATTATCCTTCCGAATAAGGTATTCGGCTTGTGGCACACCCCTAATGTGCATGCTTCATTTTCTGTAGGATTATCACTCTGATTGTGCTCAATCGTTTGGCTTTTCAGTCCATTAAACAGGAAAATTTGATTTCTCATGGCGTGACCCCTTTAGTGGTTTTTCAGCCTTTGGAGGCATACAATATTTAATTCACTAATATAAAATAAGATTTAATTATGACAGGTTTTGTGAAAAAAATTCTCATTTTTGTGCCAATAGCTCCTAATATGTACTCTGATCTTTAGCTAATTTGAATGAATTAAATCAGTTGTATTTAATTACATACAAGAGTTTACTGTTCATTGAACTTATCAAAGTAATCAAGGTTATTGAGTTACTGAAAATAAGATCATTAGAGTGCTATCAGTACAGGTAAGGGTTTGGTTATCCATGCTTGTTAAAAATAGTTTGAATATTAACCTGCAGTGCAATATGACCTGAGCTTAAAAAAAGAAATGCAGTTTCCTTCATAAGTCCTTATATAAGATCAGATCCTATTTCAAGGACCATTAATGCATTAATACCAAAGTATATATCTATAATAGATTGAGAAAGCTCTGGTAAATGACACATTTCTGAGTCATATTGCCATATTGAAATTGTCCAGTCTGTAGCCCTTCCTGATAGCATGTGATGAATGTGATTTTGTTGCTTTAGCTGCAAATCTGTTTGCAAATCTGCTAATCCAAGCAGCACTAAACCCTCTACATCACTCAGGGAAATCGTTATCACAGTTTTCTGGAAATGAGTCTCGTGTTCATGTTTAAGGGTCAACGACAAGATTTTTTTTCTTGTTTAAAATAATAATAATAATAATAATAATAATAAATATTATTATTATTATTAAATTATTTATCTATTTATTTTCACATTTTACTTGCATAAATGTCAGAAATTAACCTAAGAAGGTTTAAATTTCTTTATAACCATTTGTTTTTAAAAGCAAATAAAACATTCTGATGCATGAATTAAAAAAAAAAAGAGAGAATATAATCACACTCAATCTTGTTGTGGTCTTGTTATGGTTTCAATTACATATTTTGAGAGAATTGCTAAAATTTCATCAGCCATTCAATTTATCTTGAAGAGAGTAGAATTATGTAGAATTATAGATCAAAAATCACTGGTGACTAGCATCTTACTCTTAATGAATAAAATGGAATTTAAAAGATCTTCAATTATGACTTTAACTTGGAAATTGTGTGCAAATGGAAGTGGAAATATGGATTATCTAAACTCAGGAAGCTATCTTTGTCTTTTCTGAGCTTCTGACCACTGCTCGAGGTGGAATCATAGTGAAAGGGCCCCCTGGTGGTGAGCCAGTAAGGACATTAATATTTATGTCTGTTTTACATTCAATTTATTTAATTACTGGTAAGAAGAAAAAAAAAATCATGTGGCTCGCTGTAGTAGAAAGTTGAAGTGCAATAGAATTTCAAGCTTTTTTTTTTTTTTCATGTTCTACTGGAGATAGCAAGCAAACTCAGCCTCTTGAGAATAAAACATAGTGTCTTATCAAGATCGTGTCAACCTGATAGTCTTAAACACAACAGGGTCAGTTAATCTGAATCCTAAGGCTTTTATTCTATAGTGAACCACACTTGCTCCACTGCAGTGCTTTAGGAAACTTCTGGGTACCTTTTTAAGCCAAACAAATATTATAAATTGCAAAAGGATTAATATTGTTACAAGATTACAATGATTTCCATTCACTCTGTAAAGCAAATGTGTGTCCTTGGGGGCTTATTTCTAATGCAGCATTCATTTGATTAGAGATTTTTCTGAAGAAAGACAATAAGTGAGTGGTGATTGGGATTTATGTCTGTGCCTGTCTCACGTCTCTAGGTGTCTGATTCATTTGAGTGCAGTGAGCCGACACTAACAGACAAATCTCTTCCATATGACACAAATCGCTGGTCACACGGAGTGCTTCATTACTTTCCTGCCGTTTTTCAATCTGAACCCCAGTGGCCCTCTGTGAAGCCCTAAGATCCGACAAGAATGGAAGTCTTTGGCTATATTTATAGACCCAGGGTCAAAATGAAGTGGTATGTTCACTATAGAATCTCTCCTCGGGCTTTATTTCATATCAGGAGAGAGATTAGTGTGGCTCTATTGAATTGGAACTGTGTGCGAGAGCTGTGTACTCAGCAGTGTATATTCAGAACATGAACTGCTCCCTGTAAATGTGCGTCTGCATCCAGTTTGGACAATCTTTCTCCCAGTGAGAGTCTGATCCTATCACGTGCAGCTGAAAAAAGATTAAAGGGCCTAACACCAAACCTTGCAGTACTCCCTAGGAACTGATATTGAATCTGTGGCTGGAGACACGAGTCTCTTAAGTAGGTAAATATTTTTAACACACACTTTGCACTCTGCATAATGCATGCATACCCCCCCCCCCCCACACACACACACATACACATATACACACACACACACATTGGGTCTCCATGTTTGTTGGGGACATTCCATATGTAATGGTTTTTTTAAAATAAACCTTTCAAAAGGACAAGGATTTTGGGCATAGCTATATTTGTGGGGACATTTTGTCCCCATAGCATAAGGTATGCATGTACCACACACTCACACACACAATAAATAGCTGTGAAATGACTGACATGTAAGGTGTGACTGAAAAGTAATGCAAATGACGGTCACACTTTATATTAGGTGGCCTTAACTACTATGTACTTACATCAAAAAATTAATTAAATAATACAGAATTATTTCAGCATTAGAGCAATTCAATTGCAGTACAACCTTGATGTTGGTTTTGAGTTTTGTGAGTTTGTGAGTTCAGCCTCATAAATTAAAAATCATTTATTTTTTAATTGTTGCTATTCTGTTCAAGTCTGAAATGTAATTTAACAACAGGATGCCAAATAAATAAATATTCATTCAGTATTCCTTCCTCAAAATTTAAAAAGAATCATTAACAAATTTGTTACAGAGCTGGAATTATTAAATGGAATCGTAATCAGAACCAGAATCATTAAATTCCTTACTTGTGTGTTTGTGTGTATGCAGTATTAATTTTTACCACTGCTCACACTTTATGCTACATAGCTGCAAATTTAAACCCTTTGATTGCTCTACGCGTTCATACTGGAATTTGCATACATCTAATTAAAGCCTCTAGCAGTGTTAAGTTAATGAAACTGCAGTCTGCTAAATACAGACTTGTGCTCTTCCATTACAGCATATTCATTCTCACTGTGTGATACACTACCACTTCTCTTGATTTTCAGCCCGTCACAATTGTTCATCTATTCATAAATGCTCCGCCTTCTAATCTGTGTAATCTGTTGCATTTGTTACAAAAACACATTTGAGATGTAATAAAGACCTGTCCTGCTGTGATTGTGCTTAGAAAATCACATACTGCGGTATAGGAAATGAGGCTATGTTTTTTGTGCACACAGAGTTTAGAATATGAACAGCACCAGGGGTGTTTACCTTTTGCATTTTTGGAAAGAAGACAATCCTGAAAGAAAAGAGAGTGTGGGTTTTGTTTCCACGTAATTTAAGAGTTAGGAGTTGTGACAGCTTTAGAGTTGAGTTTATTTTTAATTGGGGTAAGCTGGAAACAGACAAACTGTTTTGAAGCAGTGAGGCTTGAAATGAATGGAAAGAAATGTGGGCATTTTAATTTTTAATCGGTCCACTTTTAAAGCAGCCGAAACAGTGTGGCAACTGGCAGAGATGCTAAGATATGGGCTAATTTAAGAGGTATCAAAAGTGCTTGCTCACAGTGGTCAATAGACTATGAGACAGAAAGGAGTTAGGGAATATATTAATGCAGTAGTCTCATCCACAGGCCATCTACAATCCTTTCACTGACCACTTGATGCATAATGCACATTCAAGAGCTGGACGAAACGTTTAGTTTCAAACTGATTGGTAGAACATGTAACTTAGGGGATTTGAGGGAAGGCAGCAGTCATGCTTACAAGGTTGAATGAGCATTTTTGAATAATAATCTCCAAGAATATTGCCAAGTATTCAAATGTACACAAATACCAGAATAGTTTGAGTCTGTGTAGGGAGACCAGCTTGATTAATGTGCATTGCTTCATGGGAGTGGACAGTCACTGCTCAGCTGTTTTGCCAGGATTTCATTTCCATAGTAAAAGAGAGTTCTCTGATTACACTTTTTGGACAATTAACTCACAATTAAAAATGTCTGAATGTCACTGCAGTACAAGTCTCATCTGTGCTCATATGCTGCAGGATCTTTTCTCTTCACTAACTTCACTTTCTTTCGTCATTGTTGCTCACTGTATTTAAATCAGCAGGGGCCAGTTGTAGTTATAACTTGCACACTAATAAATATTTTTGCTCTGCACCTTTGAACTTAGTTGAAGTATAATGTAACACTTTATTTTAGGGATGTATTCTCTCTATCAACTAGTTACTTATTAGAATGCATATTACCTAGAATATTGGCTGTTTATTAGTATTTATAAATTAATTAATGCCTTATTCTGGATGACCATCTTTTAGATCCCTTAATCCTATTAATCCTCCATACCTAAATTTAACAACTACCTTACTAACCATTAATAAGCAGTAAATTAGGAGTTTATTGAGGGAAAACTTGTAGTTAATAGTGGATATGTGTTCCATATTTTAAAGTGTTACCCAACATAACTCTAGATATAAACTAAATCCCTCAAAACCTCCTGTCGCAGGGGCAACAGTTCTAAAAAAATAATGGATTGACTGAATAGCATCAATAAACTCTTAACATGTAAGATACTGTTCACCTTTACATTTTAAGAGAGGGAACATTATGTGCACAGATTACTTCATTAACAGCTTTTCAACACAAATCCAACCTAAACAGCACATCTCTGTGTGCAATGATCCTTGTTGTGCATGTCAAATAAAATCAATCATAAGAAAAAATGGCTTCACCTGCAGTTTTTACAGTGTTTTCAAATGTAGCTCATCCTATCAGATTTTAAAGCTGAACTATGTGTTTTATAACTACAGCTTTTGTAATGGCTCAGTTAGTCTGTAGAACAAGTTGTCTTATAGATTTGATTATTGAGCTAGTGTTTTACAAGACATCCGTTCTTCGTTGAAATAAAATACTGCAGCAAGATAAATCTATCACATGGAAACAGAACAGTGGGGTGTATCTGATTTTAACTGTGCGAGGACATTTGCTTTGTAAAGACTTGTTTTATTGTTGTGTGTGTCTGTGTTTTATAGCTCATGAAACTCAATGTCTCACAGTACTAAGTATCAGATCACTGTTTTAAGTATCACACTAAGATGTTTCTCCTTAAATTCATAAGAAACATTGTCAATTGTTGTCACACAGTACAGCACTGTAACAAGCTTTGTTTATTGTGGAATTGCCACTTCTGTTTTCTTAATATCTTTTAAATTTTACATAAAAATGGACACAGTAATCTAAAAAAGTTTTATCGTTGGATATCCTATCAGTTGGAAAAACAATGATGTCCTAATGGAGTTTCATGTTGACTTTAGGCAAACATCTCCATTTACTTTCCATCTATTTGGTATTTTGGAGATGACATTTGTGATTTTTCATTCCTTTGGGTTTGTGTGAGGTAGTGTTGAGCATGTGGTGTTTTCCACTGAGGTGTAGATGTCATCTTTGGACGTTCGTTGTAAATGGTGCATAAATGTTATGTTTTGTGTTGTATTTCTGTGTGCCGCTCACTGTGACAGTTTGTGTATCTGTCAATTGTCACATTTGCTGAGCTCCAGTGACCTGTGGAAACACAGCTCACACTTGGCTCACAGTCATTTCTCTTTTTAGAAAGGGAGGCAGTTTTAGTTCACTCGTTTTGCAAAGAAAGCTTGGAAACCGTGACAGTCTTAAGTGGGGAAAATTTTATTTTTTAGCCTCAGAACACTCCAGCTGCTACCAAATATGAACCAGACTTTTCAGAAAATATTTGGGGAGATATCTCAACCCACAGAAAAAAATATAAATAAAAAAATAAAATAAAATAAAATAAATGTACCTGCAGCAGCATTGCTGCAAAATTATCCAGAACAGATGAACATGGATCAGGCAACATTTTATTACATTGGTGCTGTACCCTGGTTGCTCTGTCACATTTAATGTACCGCCTACAGTAAACCTGACCCTATAACTGATAGTGTTAACAAAAGCAAACGTGAGATAAAAACACATTTGCTAAAGCATCAGTGCAATTTTAGCTTGCTTCTACAAGTGTGTGATCTTTTTGATACTCAGGAGTGCTCAGTATCACAAATGCGATGCTTTACCGGGTGGGGTACCGAGCAAGTTTACAATGTGAGAAAATCAATACATATGAAGCTGGTTATGTAATATAAATGTCAAAATGTATCAGGTTACAAATCATGCACTATGGTGCATAAGTGATATTTTCATCTGGCAATGCACACGTTAAGGGTCTTTTATCATGTGAACTAATTGTTTGGCAAGTAGTTTGCTATATTGTATATTTAAAGGAAATGTCAATTTAGTTTACATATGTATTGTATAATTCAATGGTAAATATCATGTGCATGCTCAAATTTATATTTAATAAGAAAACAAAACAGCAAGCTGTCTTTTAGCAGCTGCTAGATTATATAGGTTAAACCTGTACACAAACACTACTGAGCTAATGATATTTTCTGTCCCCTGAACTTAATCCTCACAGGAACTGTATTTGCATTTTTAATTATTTAGTATGTTTATTTATCTGTTTTCCTCACGGGGGTCATTGGGTAGTCCCCACGAAGGAGCTGATTTCAGCTTTTATATAATTTTGGGGCCATTTGGTTTGCGCAAAGTAGGTTAAACATACACTGTTTTCATTGCAACTAACAGTATCCCATATTCTTTCAGCTGTGCATTCTAGAATCCCTTTTATTTCTGTTTGACAGTCTGTAAGTAACAGATATTGACAATTTGACTAATTCTAAAGCAGATCTGACAGATGATTCAGCTTTAGCTGTTCTCTCATGACCAGGAAAACCAATATTGCTTTAGATTAATAATTACAAAACTGCTTAAGGACCATCTACATTTGTAAACTTCAGAGCTCAGACTCTCCTCTCACACTGTTTGGATGTGATCTGACTAGTTGTGTGAGGAAACAGGCAATACATTAAGAAAACTTATGAGAATATTTATTTCATATAATTTATTTATTACTTTATTTTTATTGTATTTATTTAATTTTATTTACTTATAATATATTTTGTAGATCCTTATGAAATTATCAGCCATTGGCTGTAACTCTTCTATGTTTAATTGACAATGTTTTCAAAGTTTGAGGAAACTATTTTCAAACTGTGTCTTGCCAAGGAAATTAACACTGACATAATTAACTTTATTGATATAATCTTATTAGAGCAGCAGAGTATATAGAGTTTCAAAAGTTGCTGTTCCCATGGAAACATTAATGGTTCCCAATGTGACTGCCTACTGCCATGAAGCATTTTGATTGACAAGTCTCAAACTACTGTATACTATAGTATACACTGTTTGCAAGTATTTTGTGATATGTATTGTATGCAGTGTTGGGGAGTAGCTAGTTACATGTAACAGAGTTATGTGATTTAATTACTAAATAAATGTAACTGTAATCTGTTACAGTTACTGAGAAAAAAATAAATAAAATAAATTGCAGTTACTTATGAAAATGTTAATGATTACAAAGGGGGGTTACATCTGAATATTTTCACACACATACAGAGTTGATTGATTTTAGTTTTACCAAAATGCATTGACTGCTCTAAAATATGAGACACCAATGTTTCAGGAGTTTACTTGGTACTGTGTCCTACACTTTTGGAAAAATGTGTGCTTGTTGAATATTCTCTTTCAAATCTTAAAAGTGTGTAAAACTGTACTTGCAGATCATTTAATATTGTTGAAATAAAAGCCACTTGAGTGTTTTTTAAAGAGAGTACACTTTCATGACTATGTTTCTTAGATCACCCAAAAATGAAAATTCTTTCATCATTTATTCACTCTCATGTTGTTCCAAATCTATAAGACTTTGGTGAATCTTTGAAACACAAATTAAGATATTTTTACAGTAATCTGAGAGGTTTCTGTCTCTCCATTGAAACTTAGAAGGTCCAAAAAAGCCATAAAGGCATCAAAAAATGGATCAATTTGAATTAATAAATTTTAATAAAAGTTGAAATTAAGTCTTTTCAGTATAAAAAGTGTATCTATTCACAAGACTTTAAACCATTCAATTAACATGGATTCATTTAAGAAGTTAATCTACAAATATTATGTCAGTTTACATGTATTCAAGCCCCTTTGCAAACCAGTTTGAATGAGTTGCTTTGGACCCAGTAACCTGTTGTATGCAAGAGACCACTTCACTTACAGAGCTGACATTTACAAAACCAAAGATTTGCAGACCAGGATAAAAAAAAACCTTTACCTGTGCCTGAGGATTTGCATAAACGAACTGAGCATTGGTTAAGAAAAAAAGGTCTTTCCAGTATTGTCTATTAAACCCCGGGTGTTACGGTTAAAGGCACTCGCATTTTGACATTTCAGATCGAAATAAGATCAAAAACCTTCGGTGTTCGGAAATGAATTTTAACGGAGCCCAACCTGCATGAGATTGTGATGCGTTTATTGCTCTTTTTCCATTTTCTGTAGATGAAAGATGTGGGTGGCTGAAACCAGCCCAGAATTCATAATGAAATATCAGAATCCAGTTTAGCTGCATGTCTTTGGTGGTTTACACATTCTCTGCTGAAGCATCTGCTCACAAACACCAGCGGCTTTGGCTTTGGCAGTTCAAGTATCCCTGGAGGAGAATCCCAGAGAAACTCTCCCAACTGACAAATGATCTCCTGCAGAGAGGAGGTGCTCTTCTCACAGTCACCTGCTGTGTGCGAGTGTGTGTGATCTAGATGATGAGTCACACTAAATTTAGCTCTGAAACCTCATGCTTGGTGTCCCCCAATTTTATTTTATTTTATTTTATTTTATTTTATTTCATTTTATTTTATTTTATTTTATTTTTATTTCATTTTATTTTATTTTATTTTATTTTATTTTATTTTATTTTATTTTATTTTATTTTTATTTTTAATTAATTTTTTTTTTTATCCCTAAATGAAGAACTGATCCTTGTGACATTTTGCACACTTTTAAAAACAGTACTTGTTACAGAAATAACATACTTTAAAGAAAATTATATACTTTTTCCCCCAGACACAAAATTGCATGTATTTTACAATTAAATAAAAAATTATTATAGAAAATGTTTCAACTTATATTAAAATGCAATTAGTTGAACCATTTTCTTGACCCACTTAAGTAGTGCATCTTTATATGTAGTTCATAATTACTTTTGTTGTCTGAAATATGGTTAAAATTCACTGTCAAATGTGCTGACGAGTAAATTTATATTTTCATTTGTATATTAAATTAAAATATATTTTAATGCAATTTCTACTGAAACTAGAGCTGTCAAAATGTGTTAATAGTATTAAAACTTGAAAAGTATTAATTTAAGGTACATTTAGAATAGATAAAAAGTTGTGATTAATCACGAGTTAACTCATGACAATCATGCAATTAATCACGATTACATATTTTAATCGACTGACAGGCCTAATTGAAACGTATGTCATGTATTTCTATATTTTTGTAATTACACATTTGTTGATGAAGTTGCAGTTTATTACATTTAAAACATTAACATTAAATGTAATATCAAATAACACACTACAGTTTAAAATTATAAAGTACTTTACAAGTGTACTTTCAAGCAGAACAAAAAAAACTCTATACTTTAAAGAAAATGTTTTAGTTTGACATTATTACAAAGTCAGTCATGAAAGTGTGCTCATTAAAAACGCTTAAACATCCTTATTGCATTAATGATATATTATCTGCAAATACAGTTTTACTTTTACATTTTGAAGTACACTACAAGTTTTCATTAAGTGCAATTAAGCACACTGCAAGGTTTCTGAAGACACTGCAGTTTTGCATGTCATGTTGCAAAAGGGTTAAAAGTGGACATGCAAGAAATCCTGAAATTAATGCACAAAATGTAAATGAAATCCACTGAATCACTCAGAGATCTATATTGTATCAAAGCAAGTACAGTAAATGAGTTGTTATACATAAAAAAAAAGCAGAGGAATGAAATGTTCTCTCAATGTTGATGTTGATTAGTGCCCTTAACTTATAATGCTAATGCTAATGCTAATGCTAAAGCTTGTTCTCTCTTCACTTTTAGGTCACTTGGCGTGCCTCCAGGAAGAGGAAGCTGTCCTCTGACTGGCCCGTTGCCCTTTGACCTTATCTATACAGACTACCATGGCCTGCAGCAGATGAAACAACACATGGGCCTTTCCTTTAGACTGCACAGGTCAGTTTAAGCCTCTCTTCTAAAAACTGAGCTCCTGAACCCCTGCCTTCTAACCAATAAGACATTTCTTTGCGTGACTTTTTGAAAAAAAGTTACAAAACTTTAATTTTAATTTCATGGGGGCTTTAAGCTGCTGTGTCATATGCTTTATAATGGAGTCTTTATTGACTTGGTCATGCCAGCAATCTCACTGTCTCTTCCATCAGTAAGTTCAATAATGAATAGAGATGAACTCGGATACATAAAACACTGATGAGTAATACTTCAGAAATTTACCTCATAAATAATGGATAATATTTGTGTCTCATCGCTCACACCAAGACCGTCACATGCATAATGTATTAAAATTATTGGAAGATCAATTAAAGGCCATTTCGCATTTGTCAGTTGTAAAATACAGTATGTCTCTGTATTTCAGTCTGGGAGAGAATAAGACTGATTTTTGTGTAATAAATCAACCCTGTAGGGCTCAGTCTCATTTTTTTATTGCACTGGAATGTTTACAGCAGTCCAAGTCTGAAAGCTGTTGCTCTTTCCAAGTGTCACAAAATAAGAAATAATCTAATAATCTTCACATTGCTATTTTCAGACAATTACAAAAAACGCCATTCTTGTGCTAAATTAGACACTTAACTGCAATAAAACAAAAATTTAGATAACATTGATATAAAAGCAGTTTGCAAAACTTTAGTTCCCTATCAGTCAGTCACATTCGACGTAATGTCAGTGTGACTGACTAATGGGATCTCGCCCAAGAGCCCAATCACCTTCGAATGTTAACAAAACAAGCCAATGACAGTTGGCGTGCGTGTTTCGCCACGCGCACCCCGCCCTGCAGTGCGGGTATAAAATTTTGGATTTCATGAGAGCTACACATTCCAAAAAAGTTGGGACAGGTAGCAATAAGAGGCCAGAAAAGTTAAATGTACATATAAGGAACAGCTGGAGGACCAATTTGCAACTTATTAGGTCAATTGGCAACATGATTGGGTATAAAAAGAGCCTCTCAGAGTGGCAGTGTCTCTCAGAAGTCAAGATGGGAAGAGGATCACCAATTCCCCCAATGCTGCGGCGAAAAATAGTGGAGCAATATCAGAAAGGAGTTTCTCAGAGAAAAATTGCAAAGAGTTTGAAGTTATCATCATCTACAGTGCATAATATCATCCAAAGATTCAGAGAATCTGGAACAATCTCTGTGCGTAAGGGTCAAGGCCGGAAAACCATACTGGATGCTTGTGATCTTCGGGACCTTAGACGGCACTGCATCACATACAGGAATGCTACTGTAATGGAAATCACAACATGGGCTCAGGAATACTTCCAGAAAACATTGTCAGTGAACACAATCCACCGTGCCATTCGCCGTTGCCGGCTAAAACTCTATAGGTCAAAAAAGAAGCCTTATCTAAACATGATCCAGAAGCGCAGGCATTTTCTCTGGGCCAAGGCTCATTTAAAATGGACTGTGGCAAAGTGGAAAACTGTTCTGTGGTCAGACAAATTAAAATTTGAAGTTCTTTTTGGAAAACTGGGACGCCATGTCATCCAGACTAAAGAGGACAAGGACAACCCAAGTTGTTATCAGCGCTCAGTTCAGAAGCCTGCATCTCTGATGGTATGGGGTTGCATGAGTGCGTGTGGCATGGGCAGCTTACACATCTGGAAAGGCACCATCAATGCTGAAAGGTATATCCAAGTTCTAGAACAACATATGCTCCCATCCAGACGTCGTCTCTTTCAGGGAAGACCTTGCATTTTCCAACATGACAATGCCAGACCACATACTGCATCAATTACAACATCATGGCTGCGTAGAAGAAGGATCCGGGTACTGAAATTGCCAGCCTGCAGTCCAGATCTTTCACCCATAGAAAACATTTGGCGCATCATAAAGAGGAAGATGCGACAAAGAAGACCTAAGACAGTTGAGCAACTAGAAGCCTTTATTAGTCAAGAATGGGACAACATTCCTTTTCCTAAAATTGAGCAACAGCAACTTGTCTCCTCAGTCCCCAGACGTTTGCAGACTGTTATAAAAAGAAGAGGGGATGCCACACAGTGCTAAACATGGCCTTGTCCCAACTTTTTTTAGATGTGCTGATGCCATGAAATTTAAAATCAACTTATTTTTCCCTTAAAATGATACATTTTCTCAGTTTAAACATTTGATATGTCATCTATGTTGTATTCTGAATAAAATATTGAAATTTGAAACTTCCACATCATTGCATTCTGTTTTTATTCACAATTTGTACATTTAAAATCTATTAACTTTAAAATGAATAACACACTACAGTTGAAATTACAATCAAGTACTTTATGCTATATTTATTTGAAGTACAACAAAAGATAAATAAAACATAATATTTAAAATCTACTTTAAAGGAAAACTTTAAAGTGTAGTTGGATGCGATAAGAAATCTCTCTTTAAGAATTATTAAACATTTATCATTGGTACTTTACCGCCATTACTGATTCGAGTGTGCCATTCGCAGTGCTTCATAGGATGAGTAGTGAATTCTATCTGATGACTTTATAGCACAATTTACATGCTCTCTTTTTTCTTGTTCTATGAGGTTGTATTTTGATTCATCCTGGTAAGTTTCTTTAGTGAGCAATTCTTGAAATTTCTATGGATGGGAACGAAGGCCTCTGAGATGAGTGTGTGGTCACAGCTGCACTTTATTCCCTCATGCCTCTTTGTAGGAAGTTATTTTGTTGTGATCTTAAGCTTTAATCTTGTTACCTCCCAAAAATCAGAGTAAGACTTTGTTGGGATGCAGCAGAATCCCTTTACAGAGGCCTATATGTTCCCACTGCTGTGTTTCAGTGTGAGTGTGAGTTAAGACTGCAGAACCTTCGTAACAAGCAAGCCGACTCAAGTAGATAAATACAAACCCACCCTTAAAGCAATAGTTCACCACAAAACAAACATAATTTTCTTTCTTCTTTGGAATACCAAAGGTGATGTTTAGCAGAATGTTGCCCTTTCCATACAATCCAAGTAAATTCAGGTGCTTTTAAGCCTCACAAACAATGATCCACGAAAGTAGTCAATATGACTAAAATGTTATATTTGAGTCTGCTGAAGTAAGAACTATTTTGGAAGAACAGACTTTAGCTCTCACTTTTCAATTCTCACATCATAATTCCATCTAAAGATAATAAGACATATTTGATTTTTTGAGCCGACATTTATAACAGAAATCTTTAGTTAGTTTCTGAGTTTAAAGTTTGAGGCTCCACTACTCAACGCATTTGATTATTGCATTACAAAGTTCAATTGTTTCAGAATCCCTTTGCAAGACATTTTAAAGCATGCAGAAAATTTAAAGGGATAGTTTATCCCAAAATTCTGTCATCACCCTCTTGTTGTCCAAAGATTTAAGTTAAATCAAAAATAAATAAATAAATAAATAAAAGAATAGGGAACGCTAGTGTTAGAGGGTCTTTTTTACAACCCGATCTCATGAAAGTGCGTAAAAACGAAAACTTGTGGTATTGATACACAAAAATTGACTTTGGCGTGTCTATGCTACGAGATGGGTGGGATTAGGGTTGTGGTGTAGATGCGTATCATATGTACGCGAAAACTGCGTATCATATGCACGCCAACAAATTTTGTATCATATGCACGCGAAAACTGCATATTTTATACTGTATGCACGGCAAAAACGTGCATAGCATATAACTGCCAAAGTCCATTTTTGCGTATCAATACCACAAGTTTTTTTTTTTTTTTTTGCTGCAATATTTATTCGTATTTTCATGAGACCGGGCTCCATTTTTAATTAAAATAAACAAGTCAAAATAATAGGAAAAGAATAGAGAATGCTAATGTCCGAGGGTCATTTTTTTATAATAAATAAAAAGAAAACAAGTAGTTAGAATAAAAATAGAATAGAGAGTATTAGAGTTAATTAAATTACTCTTTAATTAAAAATTTAAATAAAAATATTTCAAATTAACAAATACTCTTTTTTTTAAGTATATGCTAATGTAACAACTTAAGAGTCATATGGTGTGTGATTCCCTTTTTGTTTTGTTTTTTGCAACAGTTTAAGTCAGGGAATGATGTTATTTTAAAATATTTTCAGTCATGAGATGTAATCTGATTATGTACTGATAAGAATATCTGCTGTATATTCAGTCATATATCATTGCATATTTAATCCCATTAATGAGATTGAGATCTAAAATGGAGAGAGATTTAATTACTTCAATTTCACTGTGTTCCTCACACAAAGCTATCATATGGCCTCAGAAGACTTGGAAATGAAAAGCACCACAGCGGTAGTCTGTTTAACGTACATTGCAAGTCAAATGATCTACTGCTGTGGTTCTTTTCATTTTGGAGCTTGTCAGCCCCTGGTTACCATTCACTTTAATTTTATGAAAAATATAAAGCAGTTTGAAAAATCAGCAAAACATCTCCACGTGGGAAAAAACAAAGCCACAGAGGTTATTGTCTTTAATGGGGAAATTAATAGAAAGCTTTCTGCTAATGTTTATAATCACATTTACAAGACGCACATCGTTTAGTTTGGTGGAATGGGATGTGTGAGAATATTAGCTGGTTTGTGCATCACCACACAACAACAAACTAAAATAAACAGAATTGAGGGTACAGTGAAAAAAAAAGAAAAAAAAAAACTATTTTGTTTTTCTGTCTAGGTGCCACATCCGCGTGATCGACACCTTCGGCACGGAGCCGGCATACAATAATGAGGAGTACGCCACACTGCATGGATACAGGACCAACTGGGGCTACTGGAACCTCAACTGCAAACAATATATGACCATGTTCCGTAAGTCTATGACTGCTTATTACTCTCTGGAGCTGCATCGTGACACTATCGTCTTGTTAGAGCTGCCTTACAGCAGAATTTGGCTGTGGCTCATTTTTGAAATTTTGGGAACTCTTTAGATTAGGGAACACATATTCACTATTAACTAAGAGTTTTCCCTCTATAAACTTCTAATTTGCTGTTTTTTGCTAGAAAGTAAGGTAGTTGTTAAGGTAGTTATGTTAAGGTATTGGATAGGGTTAAAGGGTCTCAACTCCGCTCTGAGCGGGACTCGAATGTGGGCCGCCAGCATGGGAGGTGGGCGCACTAATAAGGACACTAAAGAGCACAGCCTCTAGCATCAGTCGCTAGTGTGCCTCTTGAGAGGGGAGAGAGGTTTACCTGTGCATCTCTTACCGGCTGGCCTCCATTACACTTTATAAGTACTAATAAGCAGCCGATGTGCTAGTATTATGCATGCAAATAAACAACTAGTTAATAATAAATTTTGTTCCCTAATCTAAACTTTTTTTTTACATTCCTGTTTAATAGTGCAAATCTGGTTTAAAACAATCCCTGTTGTATAAAGGGCTATGAAAATAAAGGTTTGATTTGACTTATTCCGAATTTTGGAGTATCCAGGGATGGAATGGACAAGACATATTCTAAAACAAACTAGCTATCTGGTGGGGTTTTTTTAGCAAATCCCAATGGATTACACCACGTCTATGTGTTTTTACTAATTTAAAATGGTGTTTTGTTTGGAAATATGTCATATTATATAAGTTAGACACTGTAAAAAATAAATAAATAAATAAAAAAGTCAAAAATGCTCCTTGAAAGAAACAAATTCCATAGTAAAAAAAAAAAAAAAAAAGTTTTTATGTTTCCTTACTATTTAGGGTGAAAAACTGTAATAAATTTAATGGGACATTTTATGTAACTGAAGTAAAATACCATATTGACCCGAATATAAGACAATGTTTTTTTCTTGGAAATACATCTGAAAAAACAAGGTCGTCTTATATTCGGGGGCTAGATTTTGACATGTCAATAATACACCCACAACAATAGGTGGCGCCAAACACGCATAAAACGAGTGTGCAATGAAATATGTTATGTAATGTGTGTTGTAAAGATCGCCAGTGAAAACAAAAGAAAAAGAAAAGCTTACAGCGGCAAAAGTCGTGACTGTCATGTTAGCCTGATGGGAACAAATTTCCTCTGTAAGTGATTTTAAAACATAAGACAGTACCCAGATTTGAAGACTACAATAAGATTTCACTTCTACTATTAATACAATTTTGGTAGGCTACTATGAGATTGATAGCCTAAATATTATATAATTCAGATGGACTTCTGGATATTTTCATGGTATATCAAAAAGTGTACATTTTTAAATGTCATTGTTGGTACATTTTACCAGTATTTACCATACTTTCAAAACAAATATTAAAATAGGAAAAATATGCACTATGAAAATAATTTAAGGAAAAATGTGTTTACAGAGAACCCCCACACACACACTTATTGTGTTCATATTGTATTGCAAAACACTATTGCTGGTAAGGTTAGGGACAGGTTTGGTGGTATGGGTAGGTTTAAGGGTGGGTTCAGGTGTAAGGGATGGGTCAGCAGTGTAATTATAAATGTAATTACAGAAATTAATTACAGATGTAATTACATATTGATATGTTTAAAAATATAAGTACAAAACATGTATGTACACAATAAGTAATTGTTAGTTGCATATATAATAATTAATATAGTAAGTACATGATGTAACAAAGATTTAGTGATCCCAAAACTATTGCTACTAAATATAGTTTAGTCATCTATTCATTATTAGTAGCTTGTACTGTGGCTAACTTCTTTATGAAAGGGCTGATTATCTTGTAGCTTCTCAGCATTTAAATGCATAAATGCATTTATCAGGCTGCATTATAAAAGTCTTTTAGTAGTCATGGCACAGAAAAGGAGAACAGTGAGTACGTCTGGGTGAGTGTTTTGTGTTTGGGTAGCAGATGCTATAGGCGCAGAGCATCTGTAAGCAGGAGAAGAGCAGCAGATGTTGTCAGAGCTGGAGAGTGTTTGTGTCTGTGCAGCATATGCACAAATCTGCATCTCCAAACTCCAATGCACTGCTCCTCATTTCAGTATATTAAAGACCACACAAGGTTGGCCCAAATTCAGAATTTAACAATTTGTTCCCTTTCAGTTCATGAGTGTGAATTTAAATTGAATTGGCCGGATGCCCCACAGGATGACAAATTGGAGTTCGTATCGGAATGACAGAAATTCAACACATAACAAAGATTAATTTTCAGTAAATGATTATTTAGTGTAGAATACTAGAATATTTTTTTTTTCTCTTTCTCTCTCTCTCTCTCTCTCTCTCTCTCTAACAATTAGTGCAGTCAAACCGTTAGCAGCCATCAGAAATAATTTTCTTATACAAACCCACAACATTTCCTGTAAATTGTGTGTTTATGTGTATAAATGTTATATATTAATCAAAATTTAATTACTTTGAGAAATGAAACACTTCACCCATAGACAATGGATTGTATTAAATTTAATTAAAAACGAAATAAATAATAATTACAAAAATAATTATATATATATATATATATATATATATATATATATTACAATAAGTGTCAATAATATTCAAAATGGCTAAATATCTTAAAATGGTTATAGAAATAATCCATAGGTTGTGTGTATGTGTAATAAATACTGAATGAATGAATGAATGAATGAATGCACAAATTAATGAATGCACGAAAGCACGAGTGAGCGAACAAAGAAACAAACATTTTTTAGGTAAATGTTGTTGTTTATCAAAATGTTTTTAATTGCATTATATAAACTCATGTTTATGAACTGTTTAAAACAAGCATTTACTTGACACCATTTGCTTTTTCAATCCATGTTGTTGTTCTTCCTTTGCATAACATTTTAAAAGAAACAAAAAATAAAAATGTATAGATGTTATATATAATACTTGTTTCATTTTATTTTCATATTTAATCGTATGAATCACAATTCTTGTTTACTACCTTACATTCAGCAATCAAACTGAAACTATGTCTATTCATGAAATGATTATGTTTGCTGCTTCTCTTTGCAACATTCCAAATGAATGTAATGGTCTCATTGCGTCAAAGTACTGTATTTATGAAGTTAGAAATACACTTTTTTTTTTCCTCCGCAGCACACACTCCTGATAACTCTTTCATGGGTTTTGTGACCGAGGAACTAAACCAGACTGTACGATTCAACATAAAGAGGGACAAAGTCAACAACATGGCTGTGGTTTACGGCAAAGAGGCCAGTATGTGGAAGGTAAGAGCGCATACGTCCAATAACAGCCTGTCAAAGCAGTGCTTCTCCCAATGGTTAACAGAAACAGCAGAATTAGCAGAATTTTGACACTTTTCTACAGTATGTACCGCCAGCCTTGCTCAGCATTTGAAAACACTCTGGCATCGCTACTGTAGACTTGCTTTCAGTCTGTGTAACTGTCAGAACATACAGAGATTGATTGCCTGGCTCCTATCATGGCTTGTTGGGCACACTGATTGCGCTAAAGTGGCGTTTGGATGTGCTGACAGCAAATAACATCAGGCTGCTTTAACACGCTTCAAAGAAGGATGAAAGCAAACATTCTGCAGCATCGAGAGAGACAGGCTGTGAACATCGCCAGAGGAAACTGCGCCCACCCGTCCTCCGACAAAATAAATAAATAAATAAATAAACCTTGACAAGTAGCAGACTTTAATCAGAAAGTGTGTTCAAACCGCCAGGCGTTTGGGAGCAGAGATTGGTTTTGATGAGAGTAAAATGTACCTCGGGAGGCGCGAAAAGCTCAGAGTCTTTGAAGAATGAAGTCTCCACGTTTAACCTGAATGTTTTGAGTGCCATTTTAACGCTGTGTTCTTCAGCGCCGTGTTATTGTGTCTCTGTGCTGCTTGAGGTGTGCATTGTCGTGTATGTTTTGTTTGACAGGTTGCCATTTAAAAGCTATCTGCGCTATGGAGTCCCTAAACACTGACAGTTCCCTCTGGGCCAAATGGCAGCCCACTCGCTCTCATTGTGCATGTGTCACTCAGCCCAGCGCTACAACTGTACGCTTAGAGATTGGAAAGACAATCATCGCCCCTTTGTCCGCTGGTTTTCCCCCTTCTAATTTATTTTTTTGGTCTCTTGTCGCCCGTCTTGGCTCACTTACAGCTCCAAGTCAGAGCGTGACAATCATTTCATCAGTTTATGGGTGAGAAGGGTTCTCACGGTCATTGGAAAACCTGAAAGTACTTATTGCCTTATTGCCTGTCTGACTTATTACACTTGGCCTGGAAAAGTCTTGCAAATGAATAAAATCTTAAAGTACTGTAACTTACAGTAAATATACATTTTTAGTAGTTTATCTCTAAAATTTTATATATATATATATATATATATATATATATAAACAGACATGGAAAGTCATGGAAATTCATTGGTCAAAAGGCATAGATACCTTAAATATGTAGATGGCAATTAATGAATGCATTCTAAAAGAACCTATATAATAAAGCAGCAAATAATAAATAAAGAAATACACACATACATATATACATATTATTACATTTTGTCCCAATAAGTCAAAATTGTGAGGTGCAACTCACTGGTCCAGAATCCCTCTTGGTAAAAGTGTGGGTAGCATAACATAGCATAACTTGATTTTTTTAATACCTCTTGCACTAAAATAAGTCAGAAAGCAAGTCATGGGAATGCAACTATTTGCATTTCTTTGCAAAAGACTGCATCTATTTGTACAGTAAATAGAGTAATATATAAATAGTGTAATAGTATGAAATAAATTAATTTCTTTCTATTTTAATATATTATAACATATTTTAATATATTATTCCATTATTCAGTATTACGATTCTTTACAAATCTTTTCTTAATTTGATCAATGTTGAAAACATTTGTGTTGGATTTTAATATTTGAAATATTAACATTGTAAATATCTTTTCAGTCATCTTTGATCAATTTATTTTGTTAAACTTGTCACACAATTTCTGAAACCTGACACCAAATCTGCAAAACCACACACTAATTCTCAATTTTCAATTTCATAAAATACTTTTGCAAAACACAACACAATTCTCTATGTAACACACAAAAAATCTAACAGGAATTAATATTATGGCAAAGGTGTTTGCAAATGTTTGCTTTTGAGATGTGTTTGTGAATGCAGTGCTTCATTTTGCAAGTTGTGTGTAAAGTTTTGAAAAAAAAGAGGCAAAGTTTAGAAAATGTAGCAGTTAAAAAAATGTAATATATATATATATATATATATATATATATATATATATAAACAGACATGGAAAGTCATGGAAATTCATTGGTCAAAAGGCATAGATACCTTAAATATGTAGATGGCAATTAATGAATGCATTCTAAAAGAACCTATATAATAAAGCAGCAAATAATAAATAAAGAAATACACACATACATATATACATATTATTACATTTTGTCCCAATAAGTCAAAATTGTGAGGTGCAACTCACTGGTCCAGAATCCCTCTTGGTAAAAGTGTGGGTAGCATAACATAGCATAACTTGATTTTTTTTTTAATACCTCTTGCACTAAAATAAGTCAGAAAGCAAGTCATGGGAATGCAACTATTTGCATTTCTTTGCAAAAGACTGCATCTATTTGTACAGTAAATAGAGTAATATATAAATAGTGTAATAGTATGAAATAAATTAATTTCTTTCTATTTTAATATATTATAACATATTTTAATATATTATTCCATTATTCAGTATTACACGATTCTTTACAAATCTTTTCTTAATTTGATCAATGTTGAAAACATTTGTGTTGGATTTTAATATTTGAAATATTAACATTGTAAATATCTTTTCAGTCATCTTTGATCAATTTATTTTGTTAAACTTGTCACACAATTTCTGAAACCTGACACCAAATCTGCAAAACCACACACTAATTCTCAATTTTCAATTTCATAAAATACTTTTTGCAAAACACAACACAATTCTCTATGTAACACACAAAAAAATCTAACAGGAATTAATATTATGGCAAAGGTGTTTGCAAATGTTTGCTTTTGAGATGTGTTTGTGAATGCAGTGCTTCATTTTGCAAGTTGTGTGTAAAGTTTTGAAAAAAAAAGAGGCAAAGTTTAGAAAATGTAGCAGTTAAAAAAAATGTAATATATATATATATATATATATATATATACAAGATATTAAGATGTTACAATCAGCCAAAAGTTATGCATTTTAGCACTTAATTGTAGCACTTGAGGTTTTGTTTACCGTGTTGTTAAACAGCATATGTGTCAAGAAAGGGAGAGTGTCCTTTATTTGCCTATAAAAGAAAGTGAATCTCTTTTATTTTCTTCTGCTAAGGCTGGTAATCCTCATTCTGCCAAAAAGAGTCGGAAAAGCCCATCCCCAAGACTCTATTATATTCTGGGCTCAGATGCCTTCTTCAACACAAATCTATGGGATTTGTTCACCCAGTTTATCGAACACAAGCCGAAAATTGTCTGATCACTCAAATCATAGGATTTGGGGAATCGGCAGTGTGGCATGTGTTACACACTGAACTTTAATACTTAGGACTAGAGGTTTTGAATAACTTAGTAAGCACTAATGATGTTTTACAGCTCCATGTTAATAAATGGACAGATTGGGGAGCTAGTTTTACATTGCAGACTTTGTAGTACGCCTGCACAAGCAAATGCATGATTTTTAATCAAGATTCAATTTAGATTCTGAAAGCAGCACTGGAATGAATCATTTAAGTCAACGAGTTTCTTATAAATGAACTTGCTGACTCACAAATAAGCTTTAATTTGTTTAATTTAGATTGATCAATTGTTCCAGATTTCTATAATGATGTTTCATCCTCAGTGCTGTTTAACTAATGTTTGCATCCAGAGATCGATACAGAGATGTCATTAAGGTAGCACCGCTTTTCCGAAGACAGACAGAAATCTTTAATGCGAACCTTAACGAGGCCCTACATTGATTTTCTGAATGTCACTCCGTTGTTTGAAACAGCACGTCGTCTGTTACGCTTATTCTTCAATCGCACGTTCATTACCGCTAAGAGGAGAAGCAATTTTGCTTTACGCAAGAATGATTCGGTCATAAATGTCCAGAAGGTAAACTTTGAACTGTTGCAGTCACTTTGTTTTAAGAACTACAGTATGCTATTTGTTAAAGCATGCATGAGAAAGCAAAGAGAACAAGCAGTGTTTTTTTTTTTTTTTTTGCTGTGCAAGGAAAAGAGCCAAATGTGTTTTTATTCTCAAGAGGAGGCGCTTGCCTCCAAAACTCTTAATGGTGTGATATAAGAAATTAGGTGTAACACTTGCCTGAGGAGATGTATGAATTATTAAAGGAGTAATGATTTAAATAAGTAAATAATTCATACCACTCTTTTACTGCACATCTTGTAGAACTTTCATTATTTTCCCGAGAACATGGTGTATGATGAGGTGAAAATAGAAACATCAAAAATAGCTATGTCAAACTTATGGGCAAGGGTCAGATTGGAAAAACGCCACCTTATTAATTTATACTATAATTTACTTATTTTGTTCACCTGAAACCTTTAGATTATATATATCTACAGAAGCCCTAATCCGCTAAATGAATGAATGAATAAATAAATAAATAAATAAATAAATAAATAAATAAAACTACTACTAATTTATTATTATTATTAAAAAATAAAATAAAAATCCCACTTAGCGGTTCAGTGCTTCCAGATATACTATACCTGTACCTATGAAATTGATAGCTGGCCAATATAAATTAAACGGCAACATTCTTGAGAAAAGAAATACTGCATACTACTAACTTGATTCTTAATAAGCAGCCAGAGAAGGGAAAAAAAAAACCTTGCCCATGGCTCATTTTGATTACATGTTTCTCAGTCAAACTCTGACAGCATCCAATCTGTATTAATGTATGAAATGTAATAATCTCTGTGTGGAGAAGATTGTGAAATTGACTTTAGTCATGAGTAATTAAAGATGTGAGCTATAAGATGTATTACTTTCAATATATCTTGCCAGCATAATAAATGAATGCTGATGTGTTTTGGCATTTTTACTTTTAATATTTTTCTTTGAATCATCTTGTGAGCCAGAATGGACTCTTTTACATGAATAAAACTAGTATTTGTGATCAATGGTCTTCCTGGTTAGGATGTCATTGGAATTCAGTGTGTAAATACTCTGCAAGTCACTACCATTTATATATATATTTATTTTTTTTTTTTTTTTTATTATAAATTGTGCAGCTACTGTGGTCAAATATGCACAGAAACAATGCAAAAACGCACATGCATATGCACACACAAAGACAGGGAAATTAAGTGTTGTGCTCTGCTGAGCTCTTTATTGAACGACAACAGGAGTGAATTATTGCTGCGGGGGTTCTGGCTACATCAGATCAGACTCTTTGTTTTTGTCAAAGGTAAAAGCATTAAACACTTTTCCTGAAATACTAATGGAAAACTGTAGCGGTTCTGCTGTTGCATTGTAATTGGACGCAGCGGTGAGTGAGTTTCACAGCTCTCATCTGTATAGCCTTTGCTTTTGTGTATGTGCTGTCCATGGTGCTGATCTCGAGTCAGACACAAAACTATCCACTTGTGTACTTCTGTTTAAAAACAACTAAAATGCATGCCAGACAACATAATTAATTTAGCCGGTTGAGAAAAGTCGACAGATTTGTGTGACTGAACTACATTTCCCATAATTCTCTGTGGCAGAACAATGTTAAAACAGTGATAAAGCAACAATTAAAGGGATAGTTCACCCAAAAATGAAAATTTGTCATCGTTTACTCACCGTCAAGTAGTTTCAAACCTGTATGAATGACTTTGTTCTGCTGAACACAAAGGAAGATATTCTGAAGAATGTGGGAAACAGAGCAGTTCTGGGGCACCATTGACTTCCATGGTATTTTTTTCCCTACTATGGAAGTCAATGGTGCCCCAAAACAGCCTGGTTACAAACTTTCTTCAAAATATCTTTATTTGTGTTCGGCAGAACAAAGACATTCATACAGGTTTGGAACTACTTGAGGGTGAGTAAACGATGACAGAATTTTCATTTTTGGGTGAACTATCCCTTTAAATGCAATGCACATATTTTGCACTTCAGTATGCTGCTTTAGGACCATTTTTTCTTTTATTTTTTCCAAAATCATTTGATCTTCATTATGACATAATAATTACAATTTATGGACTCATAAATAGGGACCTCATATGGGACTCATAAGTAGGAGGCATCAAGAGACACATTAGTGTTTCTTATCTGCTTTTTGATTTCTGTGCTCCTGCAGGGTAAGGAGAAGCTGCTGACCATCTTACACCGTTACATGGACATCCACGGGACAGTGTACTATGAGGCCCAGCGGCCCCCAGAGGTGCCCGCATTTGTCAGGAACCACGGTTTACTGCCCCAACAGGAGCTACAGCAGCTTCTGAGGAAGGCTAAGGTACTGTTAGCATGATGGACTTTCATATTTAAGCGATAATGCAGTTTAAATAAATGTCAGTGTTTTGTAACTTGCGTAATTACTGGTCTCATACATGGTCTAAAGGATTGAGTGGTGCTTTTGTTCAATGGTGTGGATTGCAAAATTATACATGCAAATACAAGGGGAATTTTTCCCAGTGATACAGATGTAGACTCAGATATGTTTGCATAATGGAAGTGTTTAATTATGAACAGGCAATTTTGGCATTACAAATGCACATTAACAATCTAAAAAGGTATTACAAAAGCACATTTAGTACACATATAATTCACAAAACTACAACTTTGCCGTGTGAATATGTAATCATGTAATCCATAAAAAAAAAAAAAAACTTTAATTTGATTATGAGCATATTATTCAACTGCAATTACTTAATTTTTGGAATCTGATTACATAATCCAGATTACATGTAATCAGATCCTACCCAGCACAAAGACTGATAAAATTAACATTCAATAAATATTTTTAAAATATATATTTAATAAAATAACGTGTTAAAAATAACCCATGACCCATATGCAAATTCAATTTTAAGCGATTTTTCTACCAGTAGAGCAATTACTGCATGTACACTGAAGGTCATTGAACACTGCGTTTTTCAATTTTTTTCGTATTCCTCATCCTTTCCTATCAAAATGCATGCTACGGATGTGAAAACGCATTAAATCGAATCTGATCCGAATTGTTTTATGATGGATGAAAGTTTTGGAGGCAGTGTGTAAATGTGATTGACACAACGTGAGGTATTTTTTTTTTTTTAACGTGCGACAATTTTGGACAAAAATTTCGGACTCAGTGTGTAATGACCTTTATACTTTCCTCATCAAATATTTATACATGTTATTAACAGTGTTTTAATTAATGATAATATGTAGCAATTTGATTAAACTTGTAATCAATTAACAACCCTAACAGTCCTAAACATCAATTTTCTCTCAGCTCTTCTTGGGGTTTGGCTTTCCCTATGAAGGTCCCGCCCCTTTAGAGGCAATAGCCAATGGCTGTGTGTTCCTGCAGCCAAATTTCAGTCCCCCTCGTAGCTCCCTCAATCATGAGTTCTTCAGAGGGAAGCCCACATCCAGAGAGGTAAGCTCAGTCTGCTCACTATATCCATCATCAATTCAAAGAGTGGCCATTTTGCCAGAAAAAAATCTAAGAAAGTTTAATTGTTTTACAATTTTACAAAAAAAAAAAAAAAAAATTGTATTATATCATTCATCTAGATTTTTTTAAAGTATATGTTTATTCCTGATATTTATTTCTGGACACGTTTCTCCAAACAAAAAGCTTAGTACTTCTAAAACATGTAACATAGCCATCTTTACAGTCTATGGAATCCTGTTTCTGCCACTGAATAAAAAAAAAAAAAAAAAAAGATAACTATGAGAAAAAGTCAGATTTTGTTGTAGAAATTTAAAATATACTGTATATTATACTTTCTAAAGCATTTCAAACTATAAATGTGTGAATTTCTGAATTGTATTCCTTTGTTCTACTGCCAAATTTAAATTCAAACTATACATAATATAATATGCATATATTTGCTACCTCAATTCAAGGGGAATTGTACTAAACTTTAAAAGGCAATCTCAATTCACTTATGAATGGCACACAATTCTGCTGTTCATATAATCCTGCTTTTCAGATCTTCAAAGCTGTGAACTGTGAAAATGAACTGGAGCTGAAGAATTGGTATAGTGCACTCATGATAGATAGTACTCGTGTTTTCTTCTTCTCATCAGGTGTCATCTCAGCATCCGTACACTGAACAGTATATTGGCAAACCCCACGTCATAACAGTAGACTTCAACAACTCTCAAGAATTCGAGACAGCTGTTCAAGATATTCTCAAAGAGAAGGTAAACTAGTTTTCGTTGTTACTGCTCTGTTACAGTCTGTGTAACACAGGTGGTTGCATGGCTATATATAGATATGTAGAATGTCCATGTTGATTGATTGCTTGATTGATTGAAAAGTATATACAGACATCCAGAAATGTCTAGTTGTTGGAGGACGAAGAGTTGGAGATGCTTTCAACTTTTATTGTATAAGTCTCTAATGGGTGCCAATTAAACACCATAAAGTGCAATGCAGTGTTTTTGAGTTGGTTTAGACTTCAGTTCTGACTTTCTCTGAGCAGAAATGTCTCGTTGTTATGGGAACACATACAGTACCTTTAAAAGGTTTGAAATCACTATGAAGTTTTTTTTTTTTTAATGTTTTTCATCAACAGTGCAAAAATAGGGTAAGTAAACAAAGACGGAAGCATGTTTTTTGAATGTAGAGAACAAACGTTTTCAGTTGTAGAGATGCACAAAAGTCAGTCTCATCTTGACTCGTCTTCAAATTCTTAGTCAGTGCTTCTAAAATGGTCAGCAACAAACAAAATCATATTATTAGCACTTTGTTTACACAGTGGTAATGTTTGTTTCCTCAAAAGACCAGCTGAAAAGATTTTTGTTATGTGTAGCTTAAAAAAATGTATGGTTGACAACACAACATTTTGGGCCAAGTATAAAAAAATTGGAAGTATACCAAATATTGCCATTTTCCTAACTTATGGCAGGTAAATTTGTCTATTCCATCAAGGAATAGTTCACCTACTAATGACAATTGTTTCTTGATTTCCACATGCTCACATCATTCCATTTTATTTTACTTTATAATGTAATTTCTTTCTTTGACGCTGAATTTGATATCATTAGTTTTCTTGGGCCATAAGCAAAAGTGATGAAGAAGAATACCTAAAAGCTGCATTGGAGAAGATTTCCCATCCATACCAACATTAATTTGAGACAGTTCTTCATACAAACCTGTCATATGATTTCAAAACACAAAATGTCTTATAGCATTCTTCCTGTTTGTTTAAGCTAAATAAATAAATAAATATGTTTGGTGCATAAGTTGAAGTTTGTTGCAGAAATGTCTCAAGTGTCTGTCTGTGTCTTTTGTCATTTGTCCGTTTGCACAGGTGGAGCCCTTTATACCATATGAGTACACTTGTGAGGGCATGCTGGAGAGAGTGAATGCTTACATTCAACATCAGGTATGTAGGCATTTCAGGCACAATACTATTGAAGAACAAATACAACCCGAATTCCGGAAATGTTGGGATGTTTTTTTATTTTTATTTTATTTATTTATTTATTTTTTTAAAGTGAAAATTAAAAGACTTTCAAATCACATGAGCCAATATTTTATTCACAATAGAACATAGAGAACATAATAAATGTCCACTAAATGAGCTCATTTCAAATTTGATGCCTGCTACAGGTCTCAAAAAAGTTGGCACGGGGGCAACAAAGGGCTGAAAAAGCAAGACATGTTGAAAAGATTCAGCTGGGAGAACATCTAGCAACTAATTAAGTTAATCAGTTCTGTAACATGATTAGCTATAAAAGGGATGTCTTAGAGAGGCAGAGTCTCTCAGAAGTAAAGATGGGCAGAGAGAGATGGGTTGTGAAAGAGTGCATAAAAAAGTTCCTCAACGTCAAATTGCAAAGGCTTTGCAAATCTCATCATCTACAGTGCATAACATCATCAAAAGATTCAGAGAAACTGGAGAAATCTCTGTGCGTAAGGGACATGGCCGAAGACCTTTGTTGGATGCCCGTGGTCTTCAGGCCCTCAGACGACACTGCATCATTCATCGGCATGATTCTGTCATTGGCATTACTAAATGGGCCCAAGAATACTTCCAGAAACCACTGTCGGTAAACACAATCCGCCGTGCCATCTGCAGATGCCAACTAAAGCTCTATCATGCAAAAAGGAAGCCATATGTGAACATGGCCCAGAAGCGCCGTCGTGTCCTGTGGGTCAAGGCTCATTTAAAATGGACTGTTTCAAAGTGGAAAAGTCTTCTATGGTCAGACGAGTCCAAATTTGACATTCTTGTTGGAAATCTCGGACACCGTGTCCTCCGGGCTAAAGAGGAGGGAGACCTTCCAGCATGTTATCAGTGTTAAGTTCAAAAACCAGCATCTCTGAGGGTATGGGGGTGCACAAGTGCATATGGTATGGGCAGCTTGCATGTTTTGGAAGGCATTATGGATACTGAAAGGTATATAAAGGTTTTAGAGCAACATATGCTTCCCTCCAGACGATGTCTATTTCAGCAGGACAATGCAAAACCACATTCTGCAGCTATTACAACAGCACTGCTTCGTAGTAGAAGAGTCCGGGTGCTGAACTGGCCTGCCTGCAGTCCAGATCTTTCACCTGTAGAGAACATTTGGCACATCATTAAACGAAAAATACGTCAAAGACGACCACAAACTCTTCAGCAGCTGGAAACCTATATCAGACAAGAATGGGACCAAATTCCAACACCAAAACTCCAGAAACTCATAACCTTGATGCCCAGACGTCTTCAAACTGTTTTGAAAAGAAGAGGAGATGCTACGCCATGGTAAACATGCCCCCTTCCCAACTGTTTTGAGACCTGTAGCAGGCATCAAATTTTAAATGAGCTCATTTTGTGCATAAAATGTGAAAATTTCTCAGTTTAAACATTTGTTATGTCATCTATGTTCTATTGTGAGTAAAATATTGGCTCATGTGATTTGAAAGTCTTTTTGAAAGTTTTCATTTCCGGAATTCGGGTTGTGTAATCAAACATAAATAGTTAAGGAGAAATTGATCCATTAAAGTTTCCATTTGCCTCAATGTGATTTGCTAACAACCTCCAGAAATACACAATTTGAATTCTGTCATCTTTGCTAATGATTATCAGTTCTGGTCTATTTTTGAGCCAATCACACAAGCCAAAAATGCCATGTGACTAATCTCTCTGGAGCCACAGAAACATAAAAGCATGAGAAAATGGCCTAACGAGAGCCTAACAACATGCACAGATACACACTGGGAGAAGTATATCATTCAGCAGGGTTGCCAGGTCCAAAAAAAAAAAGAAAAAAGAAAAAGCCAGCCCAAAATCAATTCAAAACTCATCCAAAGGTAATGAAAACTAGTCTTTTTTTTATCCTGTCAAATTACATTGACAGCTGCAGGATTCCCATAAAATAAATGTTTCAAATATGTCTGTCACAATGTGATAAACTGATATGGCCATCCATAAAAGTCAAATTTAGGCTATATACATAGCACTTTTCACAATGCACATCATTTTAGAGCAGCTTTAGAGAAAATGGTGATGTTAATGCTTATTGTTAAAGGCATATACAGTATTTTTATGCCTTATAAAGCATTTCGCAAATTATAGATTTAGCAGATTATTATTTTTTTAATCTGATTATAGTTGCCTTAAAATGTGTATTGTGAGTTCACATCCCCAATTCTTTTAACATACTGTACTGTTGATTGCACACATCTTAATACAATAAATAAAAAACTATTTTCTGATCTCAGTCAAGATCATTATTAATAGCCTACATACTCTTTAATTTTCACATTCTCTTGTTTTGTCTGCACACAAGCTTCAATGTGCAATTAATTTAAAATGTCAAACTCAATTAACCTTCCTTAAAATTCCCTGAGTGGGCGAAACTCACGTAACTTCTAGATTGTTCAGATATTCGTTCCCACGATCAAAACACATTAGTCAAAGGATGTATTTTTATTTTTCCTAGTCAACAGATAAAGTTTTTGGCAGCTGTGGTACATTATATAAGTAGCCCAAAAAAAGGGCAACCCTGCGTTTTCAAAATAGCTTAATTGTTTGGGAAAACTGCGACCCTGGCAACACTGTCATGCAGGAACCTTTAATAAAATATATATTTTTTATGATTTGGGACACACTTCTCTTTATGCTGTATAATATTTAGGACAGGTAGTGTGTGAATTGAGAGCGGTGCAAGTCTATGATCTGTGTTACACACACATGCACACGTAGACAAAAATGTAAGAGAATAAGTGTAAGCAAATTTTTGCCTGTGATGTGAACTACGTATATGCTGAGTTTGCTAGTCAGTTGCCTCTGGGATTTGATATGAGCACATAAAGTGAAACGCACACTTTTGAGAACCTGAACAACGCTGAATGCTTTGTTCCACACCTTCAACACTCACTCTCACCTTTTTGAGCTCAAACTTGAAAATAACATCCAGAAACTAAAATGACTCTTTTGAACTACAGGCATAATTGTCTCTTTTAAAGAAAACCCTTGGGAGTATAAATTTTTTAGAGTTAATTAAACAATAGTTAATTAAAAGGGAAAATGTTAAATTGTGGTTAAAAAGCATATACATATATATATATATATATATATATATATATATACATGTGATTCGTAATGATAACTATATTAGTGCCTACACCAATGCATGTTAACGTTTGGTTTAAATAATGCAATATTAATTAAAAAGAAACCCACAAAAATGACATTTTAATGTTAATTATCAAGAAAATGTCACAGTACAATTGTTAATGGTCCTAAAAATAGGCCTCATTTTCGGTTTCTTTTTGTTTTTCATTTGACTTAAACATGCTTTTGTGAGAATTTATTAAAGTGATAGTGTGGGGGAAGCTTTGGGCTCTTTTTTTACTTATATTGTTATTATTATTTTGGCAAAACCGTTTTGACTTTAAATGCTGATAGAATTGACTGGATGAACCATATCGAAATTGTAAAATAGCAGTTTACATTATTTAAATGGTCTGTCAGTGACAAGTTATTATAAGGCTCTCTTACAAAGATGTTTTCAGTCATAGTCACATTCAATGTGTATTTTTTGCAGGATTTTTGTCGCAACAGCAGTCCATTCCCTGCAGCCAATGAATCTAGATCATGGCCTGGGAATCCACCCAGTCCTTTCCTCCAGCTGCCCAACTCCACAGCTTTGATCTGGGCTCCCAACATCAGTGCTCCGGCCTGCTGGCCGCCCCTCAGCGCCCTCCGGCTCTTCCTGTCTCCAGAGGCATCGTCCTGTGTGAAAACCTGCCAGGATGCCGGTCTAATCTGCGAGCCAGCTTACTTTCCTTTCATCAACAATATGGAGGCCTTCAATGGGTGAGAGACAAACGGCATTTCTGGATTATGCGCATTTTTGCTCAAATGTGTTTGTTGTTTTATTTATTTATTTGTTCATTGTGCAGCCATTATTGCAGTTCATATGCAGTTATGACACTCATTTGTTGGGGGACACTTTATTTAAAACCTGTAATTACTGTATAATGCATTATAATGCACAGTGTAATCCTTGTTTAACATTATAATAAGTATGTATTAACTAGTGCTGTCAAACGATTAATCGCATCCAAAAGAAAAGTTTTTGTTTACATAATATATGTGTGTGTACTGTGTATATTTATTATGTATATATAAATACGCATACATGCATGTATATATTTAAGAAAAATCTGTTACATTTATATATTAAATTTATTTATAAATAATATACATTTTATGAATATAAATATATAAATGTAAATACATGTAAATATATATTTTTTTAAATATATGCAGTATGTCTGTGTATTTATATATACATAATACATATACACAGTATACACACATATATATTACCTAAACAAAAACTTTTATTTTGGATGTGATTAATCGCGATTAATCGTTTGACAGCACTAGAATACATACTTATTATTAGAATACATACACTAATCTATTCATATTTACACCTTTAAAAAGTATAATGCGGTATAATACATATAATTAAATGAAATTTACAGTCGATATGTGGATAGTTAATATGAGTTATTCAAAAGAAATCTGCATCAATTATGAATTGGTCTTGGTAGATTATTTTTTATTTTATTTATTTATTTTTTTTGCAGTGCTTCATGTACTCAACAAATATATATGTACAGTCTTGTGCCTTTGTGTTTTTCTCATTGTTCATGCACTTTTTTGCTTCAAATTAAAGCTTGTATTATTTTGATTCATCTCACAGATGGTTTGGTTTACAGCTGACAGATCTTCAGTCCCTAATGAATGAAAACAAATATATATATTTATGTAACCAAGACCGCTGTAAAAATGAGCATTGTTCACTATTCACTGTGCTGGATTGCATTTTTTCCCCCTTTTCTCATCTGCGGTTGTTTGAATGTGTGTTTTTCAGGCTTAACGCTCAGTGTGAGTCCTTAGAAGCGGAGAAGAACCACGTGTTTCCAGCCGTACATGTGGACAGGAGAGAGTGTTTTCAGCAAAAGGAGCCGCTGCTGTTCAGTTGCGCTGGAGTCAGTGCCAAACACCAGCGGCTTTGTCCATGCAGAGACTACCTCCATGGCCAGGTGGCGCTATGCAGGGACTGCCTTTGAGCTTTCACCAGAGACCTCCGGAGATGTCTGTGGTAAACTGAGGCCAGTCCTGGACAGTCAAACCTGTCCCCAGAACGCAACAGGTTTGTGGGAATTTTTGGACTGAGGTTGTTGAGAAGTGTCCTCACTCTTGGATACTTTGATCCAAAGCTAAACTTTACCTCCAGGTGAGCTAGTGATGATGGTAACCTGATGTTATGAGGTTCACCATCTATGAAGTCTATCTGAAAGAACTCATCTGGTGGTGGTTTCAAGAGTGGATGACGTGAGCAGAAAGAAAGAGTTTGGAGCTCCTTTGTGATGCAGGTCAGGCTCTAGAAGCTGTAGCTTTGGGAATGCTGAAAGTGTCAGAACTGTACATGAATTTTAAAGTCAACATGAAAGATTATAGAGTGCTGCAGGGATAATGTATTTTTGTAGGCCAGAACCCAGAAACAAGATGCATCTCAGCAATTCCATCCCGAAGTCAATGTTTTTTTGTTTTATGTTTTTTCGTTAAATGCCTGATAAAGGTCTGTGTTTAACACAAACCCAAGATACTTTCATGTTTTATTCTACAATGTAAAATACATCATACCCACTTGTAATTTTCAATCAAGGTGATGCAACCTTTCAGGTTGGCCTACAATACATTACATTACAAATACATTAGCATTGCAGTGCTCTATACCCAACCCATTTTAATGTGTTATATTTAGGGGAATAGGAGATCTTAGCAAATGGTTTTATGATTTGTTCAAATAGAAGTTTCACAGAAGAGTAGGATGAGATGTGATTTTATTTTATTTTTTTTCGCAAACCGGTTAAACGCAAACCCTTATTAATCTGTAAACTAAATCACACATTCTTCTCTAAAGACAAGTTCAGACCTAATGGACTCAGTTTAGAGTTCAGAAAACTCATGGATCTGATTGTGACAAACAGTGCTGCTATCTATCCAAATGTTCTGCCATCACTATACTGAGGTTAACGTTTAGGCTTTAGATTAGGTTTAAAGGTTAGTATTTGTATAGGCTGTGATTGACACAACCGGTGAAATATTTAGAAACGGCTGCAAGGATTTAGAATCACACTGGTGTCAGAGCTGAGTTTTCAGTGATTTGTAAAGAAATCATTTCCATTTGAAAGCACCTCTGTTATGTACTTTTGAGGAGGCTTTTTGACCAGAATTCACCTGCATTACCAACAACAGTATCCTGAAACAGCCTAACAGGATACAGTTAACATGAACCCTTTCAGACCCATTGGTGTAGTTTTGCATTAGAGTTTCAATTAGGAACATTTTTGTGAACATGTATGTTTGTTTAGGAGAAGAAAAAACAACTTGCACATAGGAAATGATGTTATAGCTGTAGTTTCTATGCAACTTTGGATCTGCATGGTTGCTGCTGCTTACCACATCATTATGGGCATTTCTTACTCATTTCTGTACACATTTTACACTTTTTAAAGCTAACGTTACAGATGGGCAGTTTATAAAAATAATCATAAAATACATCCGTTGCTTAAGTTAAAACATGGTGGGTTTTCACAGTAATCACTATGCATAATAGATATGCACATGGACAAAATAGAGTTGGATTTAAAGGGTAAAGGTAAAACATATGGCAGTAGAATCAAGATCCATGTGAACTCTTTATTTTAAGGTGACATTGTTACTACACAAATAAGTACTGAGTAATATTAATTAACAACATGTACTTACTGTAGGGTTAAGGTTGGGGTTTGTTTTAGGGTTAGTTGCTTGTAATTATGCATACTTTGCTGTTATTATATAGTAAGTGCATGTAACATATGTGCTGTCACTTTAAAATGAAGTGTTTCCAGATCCAATGAAAATTTTATCTCTGAATGCTTTGAATTCACAGCAAACAAATAAATAAAAAATCAAACAACTAAATAAATCAATCAAAATCAATCAGAAAGCCTATAATGTGCTGCCTAACAGACCTCACAGCCATTTGACACCAAACCAATAAAATCTAACTCACATTGGTATACTGTAAAAAAAAAAAAAAAAAAATTTAAAAACTTAAAAAATAATTTGTTACCGCGCTGACTTAAAATTTTTAGTTTTGTCAACTTGAAATTTTAAGTTACTCAGTGTTAATTTAAGGGACAACTGGAATATTTTAGTTGAATAAACTAAAAATTTTAAGTCAGCGGGGTAACAAATTATTTTAAGTTGAAACAACTTTCTTTTTTTTTTTTTTTTACAGTGTATTATTTTGATAGCTTGGAAAATGTTCATGATCGTTAAACAGAATGCAGAAAAAAATTTGAAGGGTTAACTAGTACCAGCCTAGGTGGAGCGAGTTATTACATTTTGATGAAAGTTTACAGAGAACATTTTCTTAAGAACATGTACTATAAGACCAGCTGTGCATATTATGTAATCAGGGTCAGTTTTGGTTTCATGTTGACTTCTAAGTTCATATGGAATGAAATCATCTGCTGTGAAAAACTAAAATAAAAAGAACACTCTCTGCTTGCAGAGAACGGATGTGAAATACTTACGGATTTTCTCAAATTCATTGTGTAAATATGTGCATTTTACATATTTCATATGCGCTATTGTTTGTACAAAATAAAATATACTTTTAAAATGGGTGCATTTACATTTTTAGCTGCTCCAGCTGGGATGGTAATGAATATGGGACGTTTCAGAAGCGTACGACTTCAGAAAGCATTGGGACTATTGACTGTAGAGATGCATGAGTGTGCGAGTGTGTTTGTGAGTGTGTGTCTTTTTAAAGCTGTTGACTCAGATATGTGCGATATTCATTGTTCGCTCCTGTATCATGCAGAGCTGGCGTTCTCAAAGCAGGAGGAATTCTGGGATATCTGACAGTGATGATGCAGCTTTGCCATCAGCGGCATCATCTGAGAAACCTGCTGAGAATAGAAATTCATGCTGGCTCTGAGACACAGAAGAGCTGCTCTGTTCTTCAAAGCTTTTCTTAAAAAAAATAAATAAAAAAAATAATACTGGCAGTGCAGTATATCCTTGGAGTGTAACTCAGGTCCCCTGTCTAGATATTTCACTTTTGGGATAACACTGGAGAAGGGGTTCCTAAAAACTGACATTCATTTGCAAATATATATGTATATAATTTATTTTATTTTTTTCAAACTTCTCAAGATATAAGCTACTGCTAATTAGAAACAATTCATCTCATAGAAAAAATAAAAATAAAAAAACACTATAAACTACTGAAAAAATAACTATATCACAGCTATTTAAAGGAGCAAAATACTAGTTTTTACTACATAACTATAGGATATTTGTTTTCATTATTATAATTAATTTAGATGTGTTTATCTAAAACAAAAATAACGAGGATCTCAATGTGACAGCGTTCAGCTTGAACAGAAAAAAATGCACTAAATACTCATGAATAATTAATAACTACACATACTAATTTACATAACATAAACATAATAGTCATAACTAGCTTTTGTTAATGGATATACATATGAATTTTACCAGTAATGGCAACACTACATCATTATATGTTAACAAAAGTGGCACGATAGCCTACTAAAAACAGAGAAAAAAAAAAAAAGCTACAGCAAAAAGTTGCGTTTTTTTGAAAGAGTTGAAAAGAGTTTCATCATGATTCATATGATCTTCCGTGAGGCATCTTTCGATCTGTCTATGAGTTACAGACTAAATTAAGCTCATAAATTTATCAGTCACCCCCTCAACACTTCTGTCTCTATCCATCTCTCATTCCTGATTCCACATGTCAAATTCTGTTCAGTTCTGCTTTAAATAATGTTTATCACTTGTTCTTTGCAGGGCATCAGGCCAAAAACCCAGTGAGCGAAATAAGGTCTTTTTTTAGTGCAAGAACGGAACCTTTCTAGGTTATTTTTCAAAAGGGTATTTAAACTATCTGTCTATAAAAAATGGTTTTGTCAGTTATTTCTATCTTTTGCTGTAATGTGTCAGTAGGAAATATCAGTTTACATTTCCAAACATTCATTTTGCCATTCATTGTAATAATCCAGTGAGATTTTTTCTCTGACAACAGCCAGTGCTCCACACAGAGATCTGATCTGATCATCATCCAGTCTGTCCGGAATGACATGAAGAAACAGATACAAACTGACACAGACTAAGACTTTTGCACAGTGCATACATAACCAAGAGCATTTTTCAGTGAGAATTTGTTCACAATTCTCAGCAGGTATATTTGGCTGTGGCATTTTGCACTCAGCTGATACCTCTGCATTTATGAAAAAGATGTAGAAAAAACAGGCATAATAAAGGAGAATGAGACCCGCATGGCTGCAGAGAACAGAGAGCAGTTCCGGCCATGGACTCAAAACTTCAAAAGCTTCCAGGAAAGCTTTGAAATCCATGGCCTTCGGAGACTTCACACACAAAACACTGCAGCAGGTTCAAATGTCTTATGCTGAACTGTGTTCAGAGGAAATGCCCCTTTGCAATTATGGCTTTACAGCAAGTTATTTACAGGTGGTTGTGGTAAACTTCTACTTTACAGTTGTGTGGTTTGATTTCTCTACTCTTTCACCGTCAATCCTCACATAATATGCTATCTCTTCAACTTTGCTAATTTAACTAATATCACTGCAATCAAAATATTACATTACATCAGTCCAGGTCATCATCTAGTAGGTCCATTATGGCCTTATTTACCCGTGAATTTAACATCAAATTCTACAACATTTCATCAACACTCACAGGTCATTCTGCTCTCAATATTAAAATGACAAACAAAGCTTTCTATTAGGCTTTAACTTTTTAAAACGATCAGCATATTCTGTGATGAAATCCATTTAAATCATGTCAGTGTGTAAAATCATTTGCACAGTCCATTTACCAAACAATCTAAACTCTCTGGAACTATTTAATTCTGGTGGATATATCATTTTGCTTTTATAGTGATGCTTCATCTACTACGAGATATGAGCTGGGTGCGATACAGCTAAAAAATCTTAATATTTTTCAGCCTTACAATGAAATTTAATATATATGTTAATTTGTGCTCTGAAATAATGTTTTTCTTTTCCAAGTATGTTTAATGCAGATCTTTATAACAATCAAGAAGTGTTTGACACTGTTTTTTCACAAAAAGAAGCATGGTATTTGCACTTACATCACAATGCATCAAAATAAAGAGGAATAATTAGCTAATGTGTATATTTTTACAGAAATATTATATGGAAAATGCCACGTTGAGACTTTCGTGAACATTTTTGAGTGATAACACTACTGAATGGCTGTATTTTGAATCGAATTATTGAAATGGAGAGATATGCAGTAATCGGGTCCACTCTGGCAATCACCGTTTATTGTATTAGGAGGTGCCCCCACATTTACATTTATATTTATTTTCCAGATAAATGGTTTCTTATCAGCGCACCAGGAAAGAATATGCATAATGTGCATAATTACCCTGCGCAAGATAACAAAAGATGCAAATCAAGCAGCAAACTGAAGCTCGACTGTGAACGCAGAGTCGTAAGGTTGAATCGATTGCGTATGGAAAACGCTCAGCTGCATGCTGCAATTTTGCAAGAATTGTTGTGAGAATGTCTGGAGACTGACCTCAAGACTATATCTGCGCCCGTTCACAAGGTTATTTTTTTATGCACAAGGTTCCCAACATGGTGCTACTAGGGCTAGGCTTCTGTATTTATAAAACATACAACAGTTTTTGGAATGTCTGAGGTTTAGTAGATTTAAAAAGTTCAATAATAATTTTCAAGTGTATCATATTCTAATGTTTCATCAAAAATGTCCCTGGGCTAAGCCCTAAATATCCAGTGACCCCTACAAACGCCTGTTTCTCAGTGTTGGATTAAGCAGAGTGCTACAGGTAACAGATTGGTGAGGTTTAATCTGACAAACACGAATCTCTGACCTTTAGAGGACATCCTTTCCTGAATCAGCAGGGGAGGCAGCTTTAGTGCTTTTTAATATTTTTAGAGGTCATTGTTGTCAGATCAGCCTGCATGCGCTTCCAGTCTAGTGGCATAATCAGCAAACACCACCAGTGAAGCAAAGACAGCTAATGAACCCTGCAGTTCCTGGCCTATTTAAACAAATGGAATTTAAAGTAAGACACTTTCTAATAACGTTTGTAGAGTTTGTAGTACAACAAAGGCAAGAAATGTTTTACTTTGGTATTGGAAATATGTATTATTGTCAATAGTGTTTCATTTTCTTTAAACAGAATCTTTACCTTTCTTTCTTTGTTGTGATTTTTTTGGTAAAAGCTAAGCCTGTTTTTTGATGGCTGTTGTGAGATTCACCTGCTCATCTGATGGTGAGCTGCAGTCTGTTGTCTTGATCGATATGATGAGCGATCTCTCAGACAGACGCATGTAGGCACACTGAATAATAGTGTCTGCTGCTCCCTCGGCACTTATGCTGTTACACAGCCACTGTCCAGACTGCTGAAACACTCAAAGACCCAAACCATTATTAGTATTGAAGAGTTACCTTATTAAACACACTGTTGAAAAAGAGGTAAACAAGTTCACAATACAGTGACCAAGCTATGAGGCTGATTAACCTTATTATTACTACTTGGCGTCTCTAGAATCAACTCTACAACACACCACCAGTTCAAAAATGGTTGTATGGTTGAAAGGTTGTATCTCAGCAACTATTCAATCTATTGGAACTAAAATTGGTGTGTTTCATTAGCTGCATGATCTGATGGCACTTGCCAAATTTGGTGAGAGCACCACCTACAGGTCAGTGTGAATTTTTTGTCTTTTTTTATCTTGGTGTCTATGAATTCTTTGAGTCATGCCATTTTTCCAGGATCTAAGTCATTTTCTGTATGCCATTTTGAAATGTGTTACCATTTATATATTTTGTTTGTTTGTTTCATTACTTCTGCATATCTGCACAAAATTTGGTATGGATTATTGACCATATGTCCTGAAGATACCT